>NC_029776.3:92021830-92024854 GCF_000817695.3 Arachis duranensis
AAAATATCACACTATCAATAATTATATTTATCAAGTAAATTTATTTATATTCTATATCTATTATATTATTTTATGTAAAATTAAAATCTATTCTTCTAATTTAATATTATATACATTTGGTTCTGACATTGTCCAAAATTAAATTGAGATTATGTCTAAAGTCTTAACACGGTAAACAGAATATAATTAATATCTAATATTTTAATAATTAAATACCTAAAATAAGTTAATAAATAATAATAATTAATACCTAAAATATCATATATATATATATATTTGTTTTTGATATTGTCCAAAATTAAATTGAAATTATGTTCAAAGTATTAATACCGTAATTGAGGTATAAATAATATCTAAAATTTTAATAAGTAAATACCTAAAATAAGTTAATTAAATCACAACAATTAATACCTAAAGTATTGAAAAAAAAAATTTAATAAATATGAAAAATAAAAATGAAAAATTAATAAATAATATTAGTGTTTAAATGAAAGAATAGATGAAGAATAATAATTATAAGTAAAAATAGTATTTTTATTTTGAAACAAAAAACGCACGAGAAATTATTTAATAATTCGTGTCATGTACATGATAATAAATTGTTTAATAATTTGTACTATACACGTGATAATGTTGAAATTATAATTTTAAATTATTTTATTGAAATTAATTTGAATTATAGTAATTTGATTAATAAAAAAGTAACATGTTATACGTTTATTTTTTCCTAATCTAGTATTATGTGTATCAACTCTAATATATTTATTAATCGTTTTTGTTAACCTACTTTTTTTTTTCTAAATTTATGATTTAAAATAACAATTATAAATAGGGCAAGATTTCTTCTTATACAAACATGGCCAAAACCTGCTTTCATGATGGCCACGGACGGCAATGGCAAACCTTATATTCATAAAGAGGGAAAAAACATGGTATACAAACAATGATGAAAAAGAGTGTTGCTATCACTTATCACCGAAGATCAATTACATCAAATTTTAAATCAGGATTCATGTAAACATCTGTACAAGTGTTGTAAATAGGACCACCATCTGGAGGCTGACTGTGTGGATGAAAGCCGCGGTGCTGGCATTGTTTGATGACGTTCATTCCACCAGGGGCTGTCAACCGAAAAATGCCATGTTTTCTGTAGAATGCCATGTATGAGAACTATATTCAAATATTTTGAGGAACAACCATGGTTAAGAGATTTCCTCCAAAGTTTATGCATGTATTATTATTTCGGTAAATTTTAAAAATATTGTGCATATTAATTAAGGAAAGTTTACAAAAAAGCCTGTAACGAATTTTTCTTTTTTTGTTTTTTTTTTTTCGGTTTGGAATGAATGAAAATGTCTAATCTACCTAACTTATACTGTTTCATCGTAATATGCAATGAATTATGTCAAGCTTTTTTTTTTTTCAAAACATTTTTTACAGTAAAATTTTATTTTTTATTTTTAATTTTTTAAAATTAACTCTTAAATACATATGTTATCATGAATTTTATAAAATTAAAAATTTACTAAAAAATTGATGAAAAATAATGTTAGAATATTTAATTTTGTTCGTCTTTTCATTTGTTTAAAATTCTTTTAATTTTTGTAAAATCTTTAAAATTTATTATTTTATATATCATTTTCATATTTCACTAACAAAATATATATTAAAAACTTTAGTCATATTTTATAATTTTATATATGAAAAATATGTAAATATTTTACTTAAATATTTCGCTTCTATATAAGTGAAATATACACGAACTAAACCAAAGAGGGGAGAAAAAATTATTTTAGATCCTACTACAAAAATTGTATTTTTATGTTAAATGTATTTTTTATTTTTCATTTTTATCTAAGCTATTTTCAAGCATTACATTAAATAGCTTAAATTTGTAATTTTTTGCACTTTAAAATTAAATTAATTGAGTTATTTTTTTACCTCCTAAATCTCAACTCTTTTGTTTTATTAATTATTAAGACTTTTTCACAAGTTTAAAATTATTTTCAATATATATTCTGTAATATATGTTTTTCTTTTTAGCATATAAGTTTTTTCACTACAAATAAAGAGTTTATCTTAATTAAAATATGTATTTAATGTTAACGATTAAATAATATTCTTTTCATATATAATTTTGTTAATATTTTATCTTTTGAGATCAAATTTGTAATTTTTTTGTAAATTTTGATTTAATATATTCATAATTTGCCTTTATGAATTTTATTTTGTAGAAAGTAAAGTTGTTAAATTCTCGAGTTAACTTTTAAATTTTTATAAATTTACAAATTTAGATTAATAAAATAAATAAATTTAATAATTAATAATTTAGATTTGAATAAATTAGGATGAATTTGAGTAAATTTTATCATAAATTTACATAACTATGTATAAATTCGATAACCCTCGAATATACTATTTTAAACCTATTTTGACCTCTTAAGTATTAAAATATGTAATTTTATAAAAAAATACCTTCAAATTAAAATTTTAAAATAAAAAACATGATATCTAGTTATATTTAATAAATTTTAATTTTTAATATCACACATTTATGATTTATTCAAAGATAGATAATCAGAAGAAAGAAAAAAAATATTTAATAAAATAAAGTGAAATTTTATTATTGAATTTTGATTGCTTAATTAATGTGAGAAAAATAAATTAAAAAATACTTGAAATTGTTTTATAGAAAAAATATTGATATATAAATAAAAGAATTTGCATATTTTAACTTTTAAGTAATCTTTAAAATAAACTAAAATTAAACTCTATAATTTAATTATGAAAATAAATTCAAATTCCATTTAGATGATTTATTTGATCAAATCAAACTTTATAATTTATTTATCAAATAAATAATTAAATAATAATTTAACAAATATTAAAATACTTGTTAATATATGAACTTATAAATTTTAATACTAAACAGGCAATAAACAAATCATGCTAAATTTGCCAATTAAAATTGCCATTTAACAATAATTCTGAAAGACATGATAACATAAAATAATTATTATAATA
>NC_029776.3:92025805-92037222 GCF_000817695.3 Arachis duranensis
TCTAGTGTGCTTTATATTTATTATAGTCTATTAATATTTTTTTATAGTAATTTTTTATTTATATTTAATAAAATTCAATGGTTTAAAAAAAGTGACACATTCAATAAACACAAAATTATTGTATTTATTTTAGACATATCTTATTTATACATTAGATAATATTAACGGTAGTATTAGTAGATCAGCCTATTTTATAATTTATAGTTATTAATTAATTATCATTAATATTTTTAATAGTATAAAATATATCTAATAATACAAAATTACATATTTTTAAATAATTAAATGCTGAGTAAATTTAATTGAAAATACTGATATATGACTTTCTCATAATATAATCCAAACATTCATGACTTAGCGTGTGTTTGAATTGTGGTTTATCAAACTAGAGTTTGAATAAAAGTGATTTTATAGAATTGATTTTGGGTAGAAATAAGTCTGTGTTAACATGATTTATGTTTGGCAATTTTAATATCAAAATTGATTATAGTAAAATAAATATCAACTATAAAAATATATAATGTCAAATAAAAAATTAATAAAAAATATAAATAATAAACAATAAAAAAAGCTCATATAGAGAAAAATAATAAAAATTCTATAAATAATGCAATAACATGTATAAAGGATAAAATTGGTAAAAGAAAAATAAATATTGAATGTAGTGGCTAAAAGTCCGTTAGTACAACAGAGAAGTTAGAAATTATTACTTCTTGTAAACGCTGGTTTGTGAACAAAATCACTTCTGCGTTTGTAGAGAAGAAAATTAGCCAAACTAAAAATCAAAGCTTTCAAAAAGCTGTAACGTACTTTTCCTCTTCAAATGTGATTGCCAAACACACCCTTATACTCAGTTTACGGAATGTTTATGGGTAGGAATGACAAACGGACCTAAACTTGACGGGTCGGCCCGCGTAATTCGTAAAAAAAAAGCGAGCCGAGTTAAAAAATTGGGACCGCCAAATAGCAAAAATCAGCCTAACCAGCACCGCTTAAACCGCGGGTTTTGACGGGGTGGGGCGGGCTTCCCCGTCGGACTTAGTGTTTTTTTGTAAGGAGTATTTTTACATTTTTTTGCCAAAATCAACTTCCCCTGTAACACCCTACCACATTAAGCTTTACGCTTAAGTCATAAAACAGAGGTGGTGTGGTATTACGACCTCTAAAATAAAATGAGTACACATAATAGCAGAAGAATTATAATATGCTAGGAGCCTTGAAGAATAGAGGAAATAAAAATCGCAAAATAAAAGTGCAATGCTCAAGGAACGAGTTAACTTGCGTGCTAAGAAAACCATAACTATTAAACATAAGATAACAGAAGTAGGAATAGAGTGCCAAAGATATAAAATAACAAGCTCCCAACTCAGCCTGCGAAGTCATGACTGGCCGGAGAATATTTACACATATATACATACATATCCCAAAACCCAAAAGTACATATACACAATCCTGCCTCTCCATAAACCTCTAGGAGGATCAAAAGAACAAGTTATGTGGAGAGAAAACCAAGTACATATATACATATCATAGCATAACAAAATAACCCTGTAAACACTCCACTTCAAGGGTCCAGACGCCTAACGAGATGCCTCTCGACCTGCATCTGAAAAACAACAACATAGTATGGAATGAGAACCGGAGGTTCTCAGTATGGTAAAGGTGTCACACACATAATATATAAGGTCCTGGGAATGCCAGAGGCAATCCTAGAACGCCGACACTCAGATTATAGAGCTTAAAGTATTAAACAGAAGCCATAAAATGTGGTTTACTAAGGATATTTAAACCTAACTTAACTTAACCTTAAATCTAAATCACATTCTGCCATTCCTCCATACCTCAAACTCCATCATGCATTTTCACAAACAACTAAACAGACAAAGGCAAGCACAAAAATGTTACAAGTACTGCAGGTAACAAATACACATTTAATATGGCAAGTACATTTAGGCACACCCAGTTAATACACAAGCAAGTAATTCAAGTAATATGCATATGATGCATGCCTGTCCTATGGCTGATGAGGCTCATCTGTCGGTTATCCAGCCAACCCGACAAGTCTGAATTGTCCTTAGACTGTCCCCTGACGTGCATCCCCAAGAGTCTATGCATAACTTTATCTCAAATAATCAATATTGCTCAATGGGGATAACATTCCCGGGAATTTATATAGTACCCGGTCACACTTACGTCGTAGGGTCAACAGAGTATCGAATTTTCTACCTAGTACACGTGGTGGCAAGCCACGGCACTTTATCCAGGGAACCTCGTATCTCAGATCATTCAAATTCATAAGCCATATAAATAATTCAATTATAATTCATTAACATCCACATCATTCTCAATTGCATCTCATTCATCATCATACGTTAAACATATACAATCCTTATCCTTCATTATCGCACCTCTCATTCCGTCCATCAATAGTTCCAATTCAAAACATAATTCATTCTTTTCTAAGAATCAAACTTAAAACTTAAAACATACTCATTTTCTTAATAACTCTAAACCAAACCATATAACCTTTGAATCTAAATATTTTTAGATAATCATATAAACAAAATCTCTAATTTTTATAAAATTTTGGCAGCACCCCCTCTAAAACTCGGACTTTGCCACCCTTTTCGGGTCCAAACCTGCTTTCTTTTCAATTCAACATACCCTTCCTCATCATCATAACAGTCACCACAATAAATCTACCTTAGATTAACAATTATACTCATATAATATTCAAATCCAACAACTAAAATTCAACTAAGGATCATAGTTCACTAATCCTAGGCTTCTAACACAAAATACCTCAAATCAATAATTCACCAAATTATTAGTTAATCAACAAGCACCAAACCAACCATGTTCATCAACAATAACATTCAACCATGATTCTCTCCAAATTAACATAACAACAATCACCATCCAAAATTAATAACTAATTATCCAGTAAACTTCAAACAAATATATTCATCGACAAATTACTAAACATTAAACATACACCTGCATTCCAACTTATCCTATGGTCGTCTAGCCTAAGTTTTCACAGAACATTATATATTAAATGCAAGAAACCTAAACCATACCTTGGCCGATTTCCACGTAACGACCAAAGCTATTTATTCAAAACCAAGGCAGCCCCTCCAAAACTCAACTAATAAGCTTCCTCCAAGTTTCAATATTCACAATTTCAAGCTCCAATTATTTATTCACAACCTAATACACATTCATAACACATATATATCCAATTTAATACTCAAAGCTCAAATTCAAAGAAAATAAAATAGAATTATCGTATCCTCACCTTACTCAAGCTTCACATAAGCAAGAGTGAACGTTTCCCTCAAACTAATAGGATCCTAAAACATCAGAAATCAAAGAAATTCAACATTCCCACTTAAAACTCGAAAATTGGGGGAAGAGAAGGCTGAGAGTGATTAAACAAGTTACCAGTGAAATTGTTCTGGTAGAAACGTAGAGCTCGACGCAGTAAATGCGTGGCTACAAACGGTGCGGCGATTGGAACTCGGACGGAGAAGTTACAGGGATCGGAAATTTACCGTAACCTTACGGAAGCTTTCTCCCCTCCCTGGAAGTGTTTCATGCTGCTGCATCCAAATGAGGGAGAGAAAGGAGTTCGGCTTCTTTTAATGAGTTGGTCCGGTTGAACCGACGGCCCGGTTCGGGTCCAGTTCAACCGGTTCGATCCGTTCGGTCTAATTTTGGACCGTTTTATTCGAAATTGGTGTCAAAATTCTCGTTTCGACGAGTTCTATCCTAATTTAACATAATTTTCACATTTCTAATCTTTCTTATTAAAAAATAATTTATTGACTAATTATCTACTAATTTAACTGGGGTTTACACCCCCAACCTAACTTACAAGGGAATAAAGATGAAAATTGAGTGTTTTGGATTATGTTTATTTTGTTTTAGAGACAATATTTATAAATATATTTTTTATTATGTTTATTTTGCTTTAGAAATAATATTTATAATTATGTTTTGGATAAAAATTTGGTTTATAATTATGTTTATTAGATATTTATAATTACAAAGACTTTAAGATTTATGAATATAAAAATTATAATTTTTTTTATCTTTAGAAATTATAATAGTTAAAAATAAAAAAAAAAGATTTTTTATGTCTTTATATATATTATTTAATAGTTAAAAGTAAAAAAAAAAATTGAAGATATTTGGTGAGCTTAGCCCGCCAGCCTACCAACCCGCCGTTAGGTGGAAAGGGGTTAGATTCTGGGATCGTCTCACTACGCGGGATGGGGTGGCTTCCCCACTTGCCACTCCTATTTATAGGTGAGTTTTAGCCGGGCAATTTTAGCCTGTACCTGGCAGAAAAAGGTAAAGCATTCACCTCTCACCGTTAACACAGATAAATGTGTAAGTGTCCCGTTATTTGATAAATTTTAGTATGACTATTAGACTATGGGTAATACTATAGTGCTGATGGAGAAAATTTTCAGCAGCTGCTGAAATTAGGTGGCATTGTAGAGAAATTTACGCGTGTATTTATTGCCTTCAAAATTCCGACAAATTCTGCAATGTGCCCAGGAATTGATGAAAGAGAAGAGTTAATTAAATGTTATTTGATTTTGTTAATGATGATGATTAGGTTGCTGGGCTTTTTTTAAAAGTCCAATAAATATTTGGTATGTAATATATTGCAAGACCAAAAAAGATTTGAGTATTGTGATAAAAAATATTGTACAACCCGATAAAATGAATAATGATAATAATAGCACAGTAATTATAAATAATTTCTGGGTACCCAAAAAGAAATCAAATTCCAAATGAAGCATAGGAGATGCTGTGTTGGTGGTGGTGGCATATACATTCTTATGCTTACTCTTATTATTGGGTTTGATCAGAAGTCAGCTATCTCAAAATGTAAGAGCCCACCACTATCCTATAAATAACAATAATAATGCATCATCATTATTTATACAATATTTAGGATTAATTGCATGTTATATAGGTTAAATATTTTAGGTTATGTATGTAGCCTTTAGATTTTAAAAAATATGTGAAATTATTTTTTATTTTATTTTAAATGTGAAAATAGCTAGACCTTTTAGTTAATTTTCTAAAATGTTTATTTTAATTAAAATAAGTATGTAAATTATGCATAGATTTTTTTAATCTTTTTTAAATATGCCACTTTGACAAATGATATAAAAAGACACGTATATATAGCTAAGTTCATAAACATCGCTACCTCATGAATATTTTTTTTTATTATTATTAAAGATAGAGACACTCAAAAGTATGACTTTTTAGGTAAATATGAAAAAACTATGCCATTTAAATTACAACTCATTAGACTACTTCATGTATGTTAGTTGTTGTTTGTTTTAAGTATGAATAATATATGAAAATATACTTTATGAAATTAGATTGCTCATAATTTATTTAATATTGTTTTATTTAGTACTATTTTAGATTATAAATATTACTTTGATATGACTCTATTGTTAATTATAGTTAGTTTTTTATTTATTTTGTCTTTTTTAGTAGGATGAAAAATTTATATTTTAAAAAAATTACAATGATAACATAATATACAACTATTACAATTACAAATTTTAATAGAGGTAAACAAATAATAAAAAAAGTTTGTACACAAAAAAAATAAAGTACCAAAAAAAAATAGAAGATAAGAATTCAATTCATTTGGGACTTGATTTCTTTTTTGGTACCAATAAATTATATATAAACAGTGTGAATATTTTTATTATTATTCATTTTATAAGGCTGTACAATATTTTTATCACAACACCAATCTTTTTTGAACCCGCAAGAGATTATATACCAAACATTCTTTGGACTCCCAAAAAAAGTCCAACAACTTAATCATCACCATTAACAAAATCAAATGACATTTAATTAATTGGCCTCTTCCATCAATTCTCTGGACACACGACAAGACTTGTCGGGAACCTTAGAAGCAATAAACACACGTGTAAACTCTTCTACTGTGCCACTTAATTTCAGCACCTGCTGAAAACTTTCTCTCTCAGCATCATAGCATTACCCTTAGACTATTAGTATATTGTTTAACGCGGCAGATAAAAAATATTAATTGCAATGTTATTCTTTGTTGAACAAATGAGCATATGAAAGAATTCATCCAATGGGTTGGGCTCGGTTATCTAGTTTTGGGCTAGTCCATTGTACATAACCCTAACCAAGAAAAAAAAAGACAAATTTATTATGTTTGTTATACAAATTTGTGTTACTTTTACAAATTGGGTAGGAACGATCATCGATTTTATTATATTTGTTATATCAAATTTATATATTAATTGATAACAGCAATATTTGAGAGATAATATTAAAATTATGTTATATAATATAATATTTATAATTTTATACATATAATATTTATAACTGTGTAGCTGAATAACTTAGACTAATAATTTTTTTTGCCCTAGCTCTGGGTTTAGTTATCTGCTCTGTTAGAATTTGGCAGAAAATTTTATTTTGTGTGATACATTCATTGAGTCTGTTTGGACTCCAATGGTAGTAAATGTTGCAGTTTCTGATCACGTAAACTTTAATGGAGAAGAAGAAGATGACAGGATAATTTAGTTTGAGGATGAGGATATACAGGAAGGGCTGAAAAAGTGCACAAAGAGCTTAGTGGGAAGACTATTTTCATATTAGCATTTTAGCTCTGGGACGCTGAAAGCCGCTCTATATGCAATATGGAGACAACCGAAAGGTTTCAAGGTTGTAGATCGAGGGAAAAACCTATTCCAATTCTTTTTTGGCAATGAGATTGGCCTAATCATAATTGAGAAAGGGAGACCTTGGCTTTTCAAGAATTATATCTTGAACCTAAAACATTGGAGCGAGGATATTCAAATAGCAGATGCAGAATTTACCCATGTCTCAGTATGGATCCAACTATGGGAATTACCAGAGCAATGCAAAATCAAGAGACTAGGTAGGAGAGTCGGAGAGGCGATGGGAAGGGTCCTGGAGGCTGATTTGTTTAATATCAAAGGGAAGGAAGAGAGACTGCTGAAAGTTAAAGTACTGTTGGACATATCAAAGTCCCTGCGCAGAACTCTAAAAATTGCAGGAAGAAATCAGAAGGTTATTGAGGTTCAGCCAAAGTACGAAAAGATTGGTAATTTCTGCCATTACTGCTACTTTCTTGGACATGAAAACAAAGTATGCAAATAGTACTTAGAGGAGTCTGCAACTGGAAAGACAACAGAAGAGAAATGGGGACAGTGGTTATGGGCAAAGTGGGTTGGGAGAAAAATCGAAGAGCAGAAGAAAAATCAACACCCCAATAGATTCTCAGCAGAGGAGTGAAGGAAGACAGCAAGTAAGAAGCCAACTCCAATCAACTTAATCTGGGTCTTTGCAAGTTTATCGGTTAATGAGAGCAATACACAAAAGCCAGAAGAGGAGAAGGAAGTTCAAAGCAACAAAAAAAGAACTTTGGTAGAAGAGGAAGTAGAGGAGGAAGTAGCCGAAAATGAGAGAGTCTTGGAGGCAGAAAGAAAGGAGAAAAGCTTCCAATAGACTTTGGATAATACAAATAACTCAGGAAGCCTCCCTAATTCTGGTTCTATAGAGAGGCAGAAAGGAAGAGATATGAGGAAGAAGATAAAATTAAAAAAACTAGCAAGGAAGGAGGAGAAGTTAGTTCTATCGCTGGAGTTAAGAGATGGCCTGAAGAGATAGATGAAGCAGATAGAAGGAAGAGGCAGTTTCAGGAAGGAACTATATCAACTGAGAAGGGGGAGGGTGCCACTCTACAATGGACACCCTAAGAGGGATGAAGATGCTGACGTGGAACTGTCGGGGTTTGGGGAAACTCCTGACAGTTCACAACATCAAAGGGATTGTTAAATCTCATTCCCCCGAGGTATTATTTCTATGCGAAACAAAAAACAATGCCTCAAAGGTAGAAAGCATTATGAGGAGGATTGGGTTTCAATCATGGTTCTTGGTGGACCCAACTGGGATAGCAGGAGGTTTGGCATTGGCATGGAAAGAAGGAGTTACTATCCAAGTAAACATGGAAGTTTCTTTATACACTTTGAGGTGGAGGACCAACAAACAAATCACTCATGAGAGGTAATAGGGGTTTATCTATCCATGGATGACGCTGGGAGGAATGGGCAATTCTTGGAGCTACTTCAAAGAGTATAAGGCGCTAGGAGGAAGATCATATTGACCGGAGATTTTAATGCAATTTGAACTCATAATGAAAAGGAAGGTGAAAGAAACAAATCAGAATCCTCCTTGAGGGAGTTCAATGACTTCATTAACATGGGGGACTTATTGATTTGGGATTTGAAGGTGAGTTATTTACTTGGAGCAATAGACAATTTGGAGGAAATCTGATCAAAGAGAGGCTAGATAGGGTCTTTGCCACTATGGAATGGAAAGAGACTTGGCCGAACGCATATGAAAGGAGATTCCGATTTCAAGAGAGGTGGTGCGACAAAGAAGAAGTGGTGTCTTTGATCAAAAACTCATGGAGTGAAGAAATAGAAGGTTCACCTATGTTCAAACTTGCTGAAAAATTAAAAAAAGTGTAGATATAGGTTGGTGAAATGGCAAAAAAATACTCCATAAAACTCCCAAAACTAGATCCTAAGTATTCAAGAAATACTCAAGGCCGAAAAAGAAAAAGGAGAGCATGCTGACCCGATTGCATTGAGGATTATGGAGGCTGAACTAGAAGAAGCCTTAGAATTAGAAGAAAGATATTGGAGGTAGAAGTCAAGGGTGCAGTGGCTGCATTGGGGAGATAGGAATACAAAATTTTTTCACTCCAAGATCAAAACAAGGAGTAGAAAAAATAAGATCCAATTTTTACAGGATGATGAAGGTCATATAGCAGATAAACCAGAGGGGATTGCAGCTATTGCGCAACAATATTTTGAGAATCTGTTTTTTTCAAACAATCCAAGAGACCCTGAGAGGAGCTACAAGGGATCCCCAAGAAAATCAATGCAGCAACAAATAGGAACTTGACTCAACCAGTTACAGGAAAGGAGATTAAAACGGATGTCTTTTCAATAAATTCATTCTCAGCCCCGGGAGACGATGGTTTCACAGCGAAATTCTTTCAATTATTTTGGGAGACAATTAAAGGCGATGTGATTCGGGCAGTCAGAAATTTCTTTTAAGGAGGTAAATTGTTAAAGGCTTTTAACCATACGCACATATGTCTTATTCCTAAAATTTCTAATGTTAGCTGTATGAAGCAAATTCGGCCTATTAGCTTTAGTAGTGTCTTTTATAAAATCATCTCTAAGATTCTAGTACATAGAATGCAGTTTGTTATGAATAGACTAATCAATGAAAATCAAAGCGCTTTTGTTAAAGGGAGGTTAATAAGCGACAATGTTCTTATAGCTCGTGAGTTCATGCACTCTCTGAAAAATAAGAGGTATGGAGAGTGGGATTTAGCTCTGAAGCTGGACATGAGCAAAGTATATGACAGGGTGAAATGATCTTTTGTTTGGAATGTCATGAAGAAGTTGGGTTTCTGTAAAAAAAAAAAAGGTTAGATTGGATTCAGGAATGTGTGATGACGGTTTCTTACTCTGTTACTGTGGATGGTCAACCTCATGGCTATTTTAAGCTATATAGAGGGCTGTGACAAGGCGACCCTCTCTCTCCCTATCTATTTCTATTTTGTGCAGAGAGACTCTCCCATCTGCTCCACAGAGGAGAACAGAGACAGGATATTTCTAGATTGAGACTCAATCACAGATGCCCTAGAATCAGTCATTTATTTTTTACAGATGACTCTATCCTATTCAGTCGGGCCTCGGAAGGAGATTGTCAGAACTTACTTAGTATTATACAAGTATATGAAGAAGTCAGTGGACAAGTGGTTAACTTAGATAAATCTTCAGTCTTTTTTAACAATAACACTCCAATTCGGACTCGAGACCGGTTAGCAGAGATATTATAAGTTCTCCATGTCGGTAATCAGAACAAATACCTTGGCTAGCCTTCAGTTGTTTAGAGATCGAAAAGAGCAACATTTAATTACATAAGAGACAAGGTAAATAAAAAACTACAACACTAGAAGAGAGCTCTCTTGTCTCCAAGTGGTAGAGAGGTTTTGATCAAGGTAGTAGCCACAACGGTTCCATTATTTCAAGCTACCAGACACCCTAATGGAAGATATACAACGTTCTATACTCAATTTTTGGTGGGGCCAAAAAAAGGACAAAAGAAGAATATATTGGATTGGGTGAAAAATTACACGCAAACCGCGGGCTCAAAGAGGACTGAATTTCAAAGATTTAAAGGCCTTCAACCTTGCAATTTAGCAAAGCAAGGGTGGAGACTTTTAAAGCGGTCAAAATCCCTGATACCAAAGATGTACAAAAGTAAATACTATAAATACACTGATTTTCTAAGAGCAGAAGCAGGGACAACCCATCATGGGGCTGAAAAAGTATATTAGAAGGAAGAAAAGTCATAGAAAAAGACCTATTGTGAAAAATTGGAAGAGGTATTTCAGTAAGGATCAGAGAAGATTCTTGGGTCAAGGAATTTACTACAATTACTCCTAATTCTAATTTCAGACCAGAACCAATATCAATTTGGGTTTCAGACCTCATATTACCAAACAGACAATGAAATCAGAATAAAATCAGAGAATGGTTCAGTCCAGAAATTTCTCAAGCAATTATACAGACCAATATACACAACGGGAAAGATACTGTTACCTGGATGAAGGAAAAGAATGGCTACAACTCTGTGTCCTCAGGTTACCATATAGCCTTTCAATTCAATCATCTCCCAATTGATTTTCTACCTGAACAATGTAAAACCAAGAAGCTATGGTTAGGAATCTGGAATTCAAAGAGTCAACCGAAGACAAAAACGTTTATGTAGAAAGCCCTCCATGAAGGATTACCTGTGAAAGTGAAGCTCCACTCAAGAATCCCTTTAATCAGTCCAATTTGTCCTTGGTGCAACGAGCAAGAAGAAACAGTGGTACATTGTTTATGGATGTGCCCGGACTCGAAGGAAGCATGGAGACTAGCTGGACTTCCATCACCGATTCGCGAAGTAGAAACCTGGAAATAGTGGCTTGAATTTCATAACAGCATTGAAGGAGGCAGTAACACGGTGGAGAAGCAGGAATTGGTCGTGAATCTTACGTGACAGAACTGGAAAACTAGGAATGAGTTGATATTTGAGCAACGAAGGAAGACTCCATGGATATGTCTCGAAGAAGCTCAAAGGACAGCGAGAGACTAAGAACATGTTAAATCCCTAAAATTGAGTCCCTTGCAATAGCACATATTTTGTCTTTTGATGGAAGTTTTCCTCTTCTTTTCTTTTGTGTGTAGTCCAATTAGACCTTTCTCTTTCTTAATGAAATTTAATTACAGTTGAGAAAAAAATAT
>NC_029776.3:92037255-92050252 GCF_000817695.3 Arachis duranensis
TATTTAATATATCTTATATTAAATAAATAATAAATAAAATAAATTTAGACGGTTTAAATTAATTATTTTTTATCTTCCTGATTTTTCTGATTGGCAAATTATTACATTCTTTTCACTTCAGTGTTTGTCCTAATATCCGTCCAATTAATCTTATAAGAAGAGTGCTAGAGGGTCAGCATTTTTGTTAAATTTTGGTCAGCACTTAACCATCAAAAGAAAATTGAATAATTTTATACTATTAGATACAATTTCATATCATTAAAAATATTATTGATGGCTAAAAATCACAAAATCTGCTGACCTCTTAGACTTTCTCATCTTATAATTCAAAAGCAAGCTTTTATTTAATTAATTAATGTCCAAAACTTTTGTCGCACATGAACCGTGAGTGACAATTATATTTCTTTATATGTAATGTCCAAAACTTTTTATTGCATAGAAGAATTCTTGTGTATATCATAATTAAGAAAGATAAAAATATATATAATAATTAATAATTTCTCCAAAACTTTAATTAATTAATTAATTAATTTAATTTTATCTTTGTACACATGCAGTTCATGCTAATATCCAATTAAAGCAATGAAAGAAAGAAAGAGGTACTGAATTATAGGATTGTTGTCACAAATCTATTATAAGTTGCTATAATTTTCTTTACCATGGTCCATCTGGGAAGTGGAATATATATGGTTTAATGAAGATAGATTAATTAGACTATAGACACAAGTGTATGGGATGATGTGATGCAGAAAATGGAAATTTGTGCCAATAATATAAGCTGTCATGTGGCTGTCATGCAAACGTATAGGAGGATGATAAGATTTCAAGACAAATGGTTAACACTTAACATGGATGTTTATTACTTTTTCTAGGGAAAAAAAACATGGTGGTGGTATGTTAGTGCTACTGGATGCAAAAATAAAAATAATATACCTTAGGTCGGAGATAGGGGGTTAAATGACGACATCTTATAGAGCTGGACAATTTACTATTTGAAGAGACTACATAGGGCCTTCAAACACAATTAATTATGGGTTGTTAACAATAAAAGGTCCAATACACTTTTTAAAAAAATTCTGATATATTTTTTATTGGCCCAGTATTCAACATAAGCTTTTTTTATTTATGAAATAAATCCCATGTCCGAGAGAATAAACAATTTTCCCTTAAACCCATAAACAAGTTTTCTGGTAACAAATTAGGAAATTTTTTGCCAATGTGTTATATGTTGACAATATAAGTGTGACAGCATTGAGGTGAATGTTTCACCTTATCCTACCACATACAGGTTAAAAATTACCGTTTTAACCTGACAGAAAAAAGTAAAGCATTCACCTCTAATTTCTAATATAGGTAAGTGTCTAAATGTTTAGTATAACCATCAGAAAATTTTTTAAATGTACTTAGAATGGAGTTCTAATAATCTTAATTATTAATTTTAATTAATGTATATTATAAATATTTTTTATAATTAAAATTAATGATTAAAATTATTAAAACATATATGTACTTAATACACTTAAAATTTTTTCCAATCATTAAACTATTGGTATATTATTTAACGGTAGAGAATAAAAATATTAATTACAATTTTATCCTATTTTAGACAAATGAATCTATAAAAGAGTTCATTCATTCGGTTGGAACTAGTCTATTGGAATAGACCCTCATCTAAATCTGAAATAAATAATTAAAATGATTTATAGTAATATAATTTTTTTATAAAATATTACATATATCTTTATATATAGTGATTAATTGGTAGTACGTTTTTTTTATATACCTAACATTATTTTTTAGCTATAAAGTAAAATTATTTAACACCATATTTATTATAGATAGAAGTAGTGGGAACAATTATTATTATTATTATTAGGATAATTTACTGAAATAAATATTATGCCTCTAAATTTATCAAAATATACATTTTATAAAATAGATATTAAAATATATTTTTTCTATAAACTATATAAATTACGATAGGAGTCTCACAGTTTACGTAATTCGTTACAGGCGCGGTTTACGTTCAAAGCAAATCTTCATGTAATCTGCACTGGGGGTATCGCAGTTTATGTGTATTTTGTAAAATGGCTAGAAACTGTGGCAGGAGTCTCACAGTTTCTATGTATAGGTATTTTTTGTTTCTAGTTGAATATTTTTTCAACTTGGATCATAGCATAGTTTTTACCAACTTCAGTGTTTCACCATGTCTAACATCTAACGGTGAAAAGCTCCTAAAATAAAATGATTATTTCTTTAAATACAAAATGGAATTGTACATCATCTCAGTCATGGTACCTCCGAATTGAAGATTGAAATAATCTTTTTATATCTGCCACTAACACCTGTGAAATGAGACACCTACAAAATAGAACAGCAGTCATTTTTCTACTGTCGCAAGCAAAATGACATCCATTAAAATATTAGGATAGATAAGGAATGACCATATTGAATCTTCCTACTTAAACAATAATAAGCTTGGATGTTTCACAAAAGAGAAGAGGAGTTGTTAAGAACAGGTTTAGACATAACTCTTTTAATTCAGGCAGTACGTACTGAGTACTAAATAAAAAAATTTAACAAATATACTTGTTCGATCCTAAATTTTAGAACTATAAATTTTAGAACTAAATTGATTATAAATTCAACAAATGTATTTCATGTTTGATATTATAAAAAATAAATTATTAACTTAATAAAAAAATTAAATAACTAAAAACGTACATTTAATAAAAATATAATTTTATATTTTAAAATACTAAAAAATACATTTTAAAAATAGACCAGCTGAACATATTTTTATTATTTTCAATATTTAAAAATAAGGTATCTTTTAAAAAAATTAAATGTAAAAAATTAAAAATAAAACAAAATCTAAATCTGTTTTTAACAATTCTTTCTCTCTTTTTATGAAACATCCAAGCTTATTATTGTTTAAGTAGGAAGATTCAATGTAATCATTCCTTATCTATCCTAATGTTCTAATGGAAGTCATTTTGCTTGGGATAGTAAAAAAATGGCCGCGGTTCTATTTTGTAGGCGTCTCATTTTGCAGGTCTCAGTGGACAGATATAAAAAAATATTTTAATGTCTCAGTGAACAGATATAAAAAAATATTTTAATTTTCAATTTGCAAGCACTATGATTGAAATAGTGTGGAATTCTATTTTGTATTTAAAAAAATAATCATTTTATTTTATTTATTTATATATAAAAACAACTTTGGGATTGATACGGGTAATTATTTTGCCGAAAAATAAACTAGAGACTGATTTGTCTATCGAAGTAAAACCTTAAAAATTAATCTGTGTATTAATTTTTTTTAGGACTAAAATATCCTATTTAAAAATTTTTAGAGACTAATTTAAATAATTACTTAAAAATATTTTATGTTGTATTTTTTATTGGCTCAATACCTTTCGAAATAAACCTCGTGGTAGAACAAACAATTTCTCCCTAAACCCATAAACAAGTTCTCCGGTAATAAAGGAATTAAGGAAGGAATTTTTTGCCACGCCACCAAAACTTGTCACGCGTAACTGAATCCTGCCATGTGCAACAGTGCAAGCTAAAACTCACCCATGTTTATGATAAGAAATAAAAAATAAAGAACCAAAGGAATAATACTCATTTTTCTTGATAATACAATTTCGGTTTTGACTTTTGACAGCTAGTGCCTTAATGAATGTTAATGGAAATCTTTTTTAGATTTATTCAATATATTGAAACTTGAAAGCTTAAATAAATTTTTTTCCCAACAAAACAAACATTCTATGTTTATATCCTTAGTATTATATCCTTAGTATTAGGATTATAAATGAGCTAAATTAGACCAAGTTCAAGTTGACTCGAAAAAATTGAGCTTACTCATAGTTTAGTTCATTAACAATCGAGTCTATTTCTTAAGTTTAAGCTTGGTTCGTCAAAAACTTACAAACTAGCTCAAGCTCACAAGCCAATTCGAACTCACGAACCGGCTCAAATAACAAAAACATAATCTATAATTCTATATCAATAAATTATAACATATATATCAAAAAATATTACAAAAATTTAATTTTATATATTGTTTATCTATAAATTATAAATTTTTATTTATGTCATACATCAAAATTATATATAAAAAATAATTATAAAATTTTAAATAATTGAGAACATTAATATATAAATGTGTCTCTCTTATTCTCTTCTATAATTGAGAACATTAATATATAAATGTGTCTCTCTTATTCTCTTCTATTATGAACAATTTAACTATATATATAATCGAGCCAGCTCACGAACTAATGAGTTCAATTCCGAACTCATGCTTGGCTCACCAGCTGCTCAAGTTCGGCTCATTTAATTTATGAGCTCAATTCCGGACTCAAGCTTGACTTACCAACTCACGAGTTCAGCTTATCGAGCTATTAATGAGTCGAGTTTGAACTAGTCATTGAGCTTGCCTGAGTCACCTCCAGCCCTACTTCGTATACTCACTCTATAAGGGACTCTGGGTTAGAGAGAAAAAAAAAACACGTAGTACATAAACAAACATGTTTCATAGTTTTTACATGATCCAATATTTTAGATAGCCATTGATTCAATTCCTCAGCACAAAACAGATGATGTTCAAGAACCATGCCATCCAATACAAAACGTTCAACTGTCCAATTCCTTCAGAAATTACTTGAGAATTGAGATCTTTTAGAGCTACTCAAGAACTTTCATCACTAGAAAGTACTTGAATTGCTAAATAGGCCTTAAGTAATCATATGCTAACATGAAAATGACACAAGAGTTTCAACAAATTATGATCACAGCAACAGATAGAAGTGCCACTTCACAACAAGCATTAACTGCTTCCAAAAGGACTTGGATACTTGGATTCAAGTCCTATGGGTATGCCTTACGCAACCAAGTTAAAACTTGGAAGGGAGAGATTCTCCATCGGAGTGGCGAGTGGCCCTACCTGAGTCAAGCAGGATTGCCTCAGGCCGGAGGAATAGGATACCTGTGGTTTTGACCAAAGCAAAAAAGAAAAACTGTTTCACCTGCAATGACAGTTCAGATAAACTCCACCACCTAGCAGGATTTCTGAAGCTCAGAGAAATTAAAAGGGAAATTATTGATAATTTCCACTTTATACACACACACAAAAAAAAAAAGAACCCTTAATCATCCATCATATTGCTTGCACTCAACAGATTTGTTTTCCTGTTTATCAGATGCAATAAACAATAATGGGTGAAATGAAATATTGGCTTATGACAATGGCTCAGAGCAGGAAGATCTTCAATGGTAATGCAGTAGCTGAGAGGAAAACAGATTGCGAGTTTTTACCTGTTCCTTCTCGGAACAACTGCTGATCTTGTCTCTCACAGAAATGGCTTCCTTATCCAACTTCAACAATGGCTCAAATCCATTGGTTTCTAAGTTAAAAAAAGTCAACCATGTAACCATTAGAACTTGCAGCACTTCTTTAACTCAATAATTATAGACCTTTGTTTGGCAAGCTTCTATGCCAGGTTCCATGTGTAGAATGCAAAACTTAGTAACAAAAGTAGATGAGTTTTGATTAACAATTGATCAAAACCTTGCATTCTCTATTTCTATTTTCTTCTATTACAAAGAAGAATGCATTAACCATATTAATGTGTGTAACCAAAAGTCACTAGTACATGTTAAGCTATCCGTATATGCCAATTTTTCCATCTTCAAACCCGGTAAAAATTAGTGCCGTATAAAATATAACTTCTCAGTACCATATCGAAATTGAACTAAACAGATTCTGATCTTGTTAATAGCTTCCTGAAGCATATTTCTAGTTCAGTATAGCTTATCACCTTATTCACATTTCTGCTATGGAGAAGATCAAATTTGTTTGCGATGGATAAGCAGCGAATCGATGACTCCAAATTTTGAGGAAAGCCAGAAGCTTTATTAGTTACTCTTACTATGTACTGAGAGCAATGGTAAAGGTAAAAACTACTACAGTGGGATCCTATAATTTGATGGCAAATTGAAGAAGAAGGTAACATTGTTCATCAATAGATCTACAAGTTACTACATTCAGATAAAGAACAGCAAAATTAAAAACTTACAGGATTATTGAAAACAACCTTTTTACATAGATGGTTTTGACTTGGTAGGTTACCAATTACCATTATTTATGTCACAAGGTGTAAGAAGTCAGCAAGAATGGCATTTGGGACATCCGGAGTCCCGTTTCGCCATCATGTCCTCCCTGCATAACCATTGACCATAAAATCTAGTTAGTGATCCAACTGAAATTCACAGCTGCCATAAAAGCAATGACTAAACTTACCTCATTCAGGAACTTCAGCCACTTTGTAGCAATCTGCATTAACCTCAGTCAGCCACAACCCCGGAAATAGTGTCTGCAATGCATTTTTCAAACAGCAAAAGTACAATGCAATTAGTATACATAAGGCATCCGATAACTTATGCAAAACACCAGCAACAAGAATTTTCATGAATTTTTCTCATAACTCACAGCACAAAAAGAAAAAGTGAAAATTTAAATCAAAGAAAATCATTTCAATTTCCATATCATAACATGATAGTGTTTCACTACTTACATCCAATTGCCTCTGAACAATTCTAGGCCTCTTCTTAGGTCTTCTAGGAGGCCTAGTCCCAACCAATCCCCAGAAATCTTGTTCAACCTCTTCCTTGGAGAGAGAAACTGAGAACTTGGCTCTCTCATTCATCATCACCACTTTCTTATCCTTCACTTGAAAATAAGAAGAACCACCAACATCAAATAACTTATTGCGCTCTTCATCATATGGTGCTGATGCCGTTTGTGATATCAGTGCTTGTGCTTGTGGTGATGGTGATGGTGACGGTGGTGCCTTGCAAGCAGCTCTCCTTGTCCTCAAATTCCAAGGCCTATTAGAAACACCACCACCATCACCATTTGCACCACCACCTTCTTCTCCTCCTCCTCCTGCTCCTCCCCCTCCATCCTCAAAGTTCGAAACTTTGAGCTTCTTCCCTGGTACCCCATCAAAGTTTTGGTTGGATTTTCTCTTGGGGAGTCTAGAAGGTTCAATTTGGTTGATTTGGGGTTTGGGTTGGAGGCGTGAGGATCTGCGATCAGGGGAAGAAGAAGAAGGTTGAGAAGGGTTATTGTTATCGTTGTTGAAGGTGATGTTGGAGGGAGCGTTGACACATCTTAGGAACTTTTGAGAACCCCATTTCAAGCATGGCAAGGAGAAGTTGTGAAGTGGCTTTGATCTTTCAGGTACCATACCCATGGCAGAACAATATTGATTATGGCCCCTTTTGTTCTTGATAATCGTTCTGACAGTGTGTTGATTGGTTTGATGCGTGTGTGGTTGTATTTTGAGCTTCTTCACTGAATTCTCTTCGAGCTTTTGATTGGTGTGTGATAAAGTTATGGCTTTTTCTTCGGTTTTATTTGTTTTCAGTGTGGGAATTGTGTGCGTTGGGAGAGTGGTTATTTTGATAGCGGTTGGAAATTGAAGAAGAAGAAGAAGAAGAAGATGTGAATTTGCAGAATGGAGAAAAAGGGTGTTAGAATGATAGCAACAGAGTTAGAAACAGAGGCTTTGCGAGAGAGAGAGAGAGAGAGAGAGAGAGAGAGAGAGAGAGAGTGTGTGTGTGTGTGAGCACCGAGGGAGGGTGTTCCGTTTAACGTTCGGCTAAAATTTTTTATGTAGTTACAAAAGCAAACCAAAACCATGTTTTTGTTATTGTAGATCCTGGATTTTGTCTTGTCTTTCTTTTTCTTTTTTTCTTTTTTTTTTTTGGTTCAAAACTAAACTGCACTTAATTTAATTTAATTTAATTCAAGCTTAGAATTTTAGATTTGATGACTAAATAATTAGATGATTTTTAGTCTATCTTTATCCTTTTACAATTCATACATAATTTATCTTTTACGACATGTTGAATTTTAATTGGTTTTTTTTTTATCTAATCACTAATTATATTACTAACCTGAGTCGTTTAAATTTAACTAACATTAATATTCTAACCATAATAATTGATAAAAATCAATTTGTAATTAATTTATTTTTTTAATGCGAGTATTTATGTAATTTTTTAAAATATTAACAACTCCCAATCTTCCCAATCTTCTTTGGCATTTTTGAAAAAATTTAAACAAAAAAAAGATAAAATTCTCATGTTTTTGTATCTTTGGTGAAAATTCACCTGCACTTAGTTTAATCTAAAGTTTTTAGTTAAATAGATATCAACATGTGTATGTTACAAGTTACAACCTCAAAGTCGGACAAAAATTTAAATGAGTTGCTAAAGCATCTCTCCAGTTCTAAATGAAGATATTGTAGCTTCGGCTTATGTAAAACTATAATTGATACTTCATTTATTTATTTACGGTGAAAACTCAGATAAAGTCAACTTTACGTGAAGTTGATATTTGAGAATTATTAGATAATTTGACTAATTTGATTAAATTTTTATCCAACAACTTTCAGATATCAATTTTACGTAAAATCGATTTCACCTGAATTTCCACGTTTATTTATTTATTTTGTGCAAGTATGCCATGTGAAATGGCTCTACATGACGAAGAGAGAAGAGCTACGGTTATTAGAGAAGTCTTTTTTTTTTCAATTTTTTAAAAAATGGCAAAAAAGATTTGAGAGATTAGGAAGTTGTTAACACTTCTAAAAATTATATAAAAATTTATAGAAAAAAAAATTAATTTTAGTTAAATTTAAGCCACTCAAATTAGTAATATAATTAGTGATTAGATAAAAAAACAACTAATTAAAATAAATTACATGTTAATTAAGATAACAGAGAGTTGATTAAAATTACAAAGTAATTATGCCCAATACATATCTCATACAATAATATTATTATAGTTACTTAAACGTTAAACCTATGTAATTAGATAATACCGAAGATTTTTAATATAAAACAAATTATTCAAACACTACTATATTAAAATTTGAGTTCAAAGCTCATCTCCTTTAAATCAAAATCAAAACTCTAAATCGTATTACAATGAATTTCAGAATCAATCAAAATATTTCAGTCCAAATTGCAGACTTATATATTTAATTTTTGATTGGTTTTATACTTTTATTTCTTCAAACCCAATCTAAATGGCACCACATATATTGTTGTGCAGAATCATAATACTTTTCATGCATTATAATTGTATAATTCATCATAAAATTTACTTTGATTAATAGATAATATCGTCTAAAAGTATAATACTTTTCATGTATTATAATCATAATAATTCATCATATATTTTAGGGCAATTTACCTAAATAAATAAAATAGGTGAAAACTTTACTCAAATACACAAAACAGATATTCTTTATCTGATTGTACAATTTGATACTTCTATGTAAACCGTGGAAAGCTACTACGATTTACAATTTTAACATAAACCGTGGCAACGAACCACGGATTATGAATTGTGTGGTTTGTGTGTAAACCGTGGTAAGCTCCCATGATTTATGAAGGGAGAATGCGAAGCATAAACCGTGGCAAGCTCCCACGGTTTATGAAGGAGAAAATTTGATCGTAAACCGTTGTAGGTTACAACGGTTTAGGAACACAGAAATTCTATATATATATGTGGGTGACATTCTACTTGCACAAGAGATCATTCTCACAATGGCAAGTGAGGAGGAGAGTGTTCTTGCCTTAGTGCATTACTCTGGGAAAATTAAAAAAGCAAAAGCCATGGTGTGAAGTTCACAGACAAAGAACCATTGAGTGTATTCATCGGTTCGTCAAGCACTTTGTCAGATCTAAAGAACAGCATCTTGCAGAAGTTTGGCGTCTTTGGTACGAAGTGGGTGAAGAAGCTATTCTACAAGATTCCCATCACAATTGTCTCGACAGGTGTTCAGTATGATACCTTTGTGCTAGCGGCTGATAAAGATATTAGGGTTCTGTTCCATTGTGTTAGGAGTTTTCCAGAGATCCGAATTCACGAGTTGTTTGCGAAGTTGGAGGTTGGTGTCGATAGTTCTAGGGCATCAGCTCCATTTCATAGCTCGACTGCCGCGGGAGGTGCGTCTAGTTCGATGCCTGCGGTCAGACCGTATCTTCCGCCGGTGGGTTCCTCTACGTTCGCGGCTGATTTAGAGCGAACGGTGGTTGTTGGTTCTGTACAGTTGGAGAATGAAGGAATCTTTGAGCAGCCTGATGTCGTGGGCACCGGTGGTTGTCAGTTACCTTATATGGAAGGCTTTAGTGAACCTGATAGAGTAGAGAATGCAATGTGTGATGATGACTCTGACCAGGAGCCTGTCGATATCATCGGAGACAGCGACGACGACACAGGTGCCAATCCACATGTGCAGCATGGGCCTTCAAGTTCTGCTTCTCAACAGTACCCTCCACACTTCTCCACACTAAACTTGGAGGTTCTTGGTCAACAGGAGGACGGTGGTAACACGGTCGGGGGCTCTTCTACAGAATTTCAGATTGGGCAACCTTTCCAGAATAAAGATGAGGCTATGCTGAGTGTGAAGGACTATAGCATCCGGCGAGGTGTTGAGTACAGAGTCATCGAATCAGATCATCTGAAGTATCATGGAAAATGCAAGCAATTCGGCAAGGGTTGTACTTGGTTGATTCGCGTTGCGCTGCGTGCACGAAAGGGCACTTGGGAGGTTAGGAGGTACAACGGGCCACACACATGCTTGGAAACCTCTATTTCCAGTGATCACCGTCAGCTGGATTACCACGTTATCTGTGCGAGAATTCTTTCGTTGGTTAGGGCAGATGCTGCAGTTACGGTAAAGGTACTGCAACAAGCTACAGAAGCCGATTATGGTTCCAGGCCTAGTTACAAGAAGGCTTGGATGGCGAAGCAGAAGGTAGTGGCACAAATATATGGAGATTAGGAAGAGTCGTACGCGGAGTTGCCATGTTGGATGCTAGGAGTACAGTCAACAATGGCCAGAACAATAACCATGTTGAAGACCTCTCTTGTTCGGCTTCGTGGTGAGGTTGATGAGTCGACGGTGTACTTTCACCGATTATTCTAGACATTCCCACCCTGTATCGAGGCATTCCGTCATTGCAAGCCCCTCGTCAGTATTGACGGTACCCACTTGTATGGCAAGTATGGAGGGACACTGCTGTTGGCGATAGCGCATGATGGGAACTCCAACATCCTCCCCATTGCATTCGCCCTTGTGGAAGGAGAAAATGCAGAGTCGTGGTCATTCTTCTTGTCCAACCTATGAGAGCATGTGACTCCTCAGGAGGGTATCCTTGTAATCTCTGACAGGCATAACGGGATCAAGGCAGCGCTTGAGGCACCTGAGACTGGTGGCTGCCTCCACGTGCTTTCCGAGCATATTGTATTCGGCATGTGGCAGCGAATTTTGCCCTAACTTTAAAAGGTAAAAATTCAAGGAGGATGTTAGTGAATGCTGCCTACGCAAAGACTGAAGCAGAGTTTTATTACTGGTTTGACATCATGCGAACTGAGAATCCAGCAATGTGTGAATGGGCCAATCGGATGGAGTACGACAAATGGACCCAACATGAGGATAGTGGTAGACAATTCGGGTACATGACAACCAACATCAGTGAATGTGTGAACTCGGTGCTAAAGGGAACTCGAAACCTCCCGGTCACATCGTTGGTTCAGTCAACTTACGGGAGGCTTGCTCAACTTTTTGTGGTACGGGGACAAACAGCAGAGGCACAACTCGGATCTGGTAATGAATTTTGCCAGGCATTGGCCAAGGCAATTGATCGGAATCTAAGAGACTCAAGGTGCTTCACTGTCACGTTATACGACAGGCATCAATCGGAGTACACCGTGGCCGAGACAACACCAACCGGGCGCTTCTCGCTGGGTAGCTATAGAGTTTCCCTTAAAGATCACAGATGCGACTTTGGCCACTTTCAGGCGCTGCATTATCCTTGTTGCCATGCCATTGCATATAACGCCTACTCCCGCCTTAATTGGGCGTCATATGTTCACGAGGTCTATCGTATGAGTGAAGTTTTCAATGTTTACAAGCAGAGTTTTGTTCCGCCTATCCCGGAAGGCCTATGGCCTCCATATGCTGGGCCAACCATCATTCCTGATCCTAACATGAGGCGTGCAAAGGAAGGTCGTCCAAGGGCAACCAGGATCCGTGGTAGTATGGATCAGTTTCTGGAGAACCAGCCGAAACGCTGTGGGCTATGCCGTCAGGCTGGGCATACGCAGAGGAACTGTGACCAGCGAAGACATACTACCGGGGGGATGCGTAGATCTCATTACCTTGTTGTTTTAGTTGTTTTATTAACTGTTCAGTTGAGTTATGTATGGTTGGTTAAGTCTATGAATGTCACCATGTTGATTTTCTGCATTAATTTCATATGAATAAAATCCGTTTATTTTAGATGTTTGATTGCATCAATATGGTATCATTTAGACTGTGCATGATAACTGTGACGGAAATAATGTATATCATAGAATCTCAAACCGCTTAAACTATCAAATACATAGCAGATAACATATCAGTTAGACTGCACACTGTGATCAAATTTTCTCCTTCATAAACCGTGGGAGCTTGCCACGGTTTACACACAAACCACACAATTCATAATCCGTGGTAGGTTGCCACGGTTTATGTTAAAATTGTAAACCGTAGTAGCTTCCCACGATTTACATAGAAGTGTCAAATTGCACAATCAGGTAAGGAATATCTGTTTTATGTATTTGAGTAAAGTTTTCACCTATTTTATTTATTTGGGTAAATTACCCTATATTTTACCCTTATTTTAAAGTGTAAGCAATTAGCAGAAAATAATAAAAATATATTATTCAAAGTTAAATTTTAAAAATGGATATTTTTTTGTCCATTATTTTCGTTTATTGATATGATCATAGCCAAATTTTTTTAATAAATAAGTCCAATTAAATTGGTTTAATAACTTATTAAGATAGATGTATATTTTTAAATCATTATAGAAGATGTATATATGAATAGCAATACTACTCGAATTCATAGGTATAGTGACGGATCCA
>NC_029776.3:92050405-92066835 GCF_000817695.3 Arachis duranensis
ATATATAATATAATAATAATTTTATAATAAAAATATTATATGCACATAAAAATTAGTTATTAAATTATTTATTAATCATTATGTATTTGTATATAAATATATGTATTATTTAATTTATTTTTAATGTGTATTATACAGATAGTTATTTTCGATGTAATATAACATGATTAGTTTTTATAATATCTAATTTTACAAATTAAAATACTAAAATAATCATTTATAAATAGGATAAAGTATATTTTTTGTTTTTAAAATTTGACAAAAGTTTTAAAAATATTCCTAAATTTTATTTTGTTTTAATTTTATCCCAAAAATTTTCGATTTACATCAAATATACCCTTGATGACTAATTTTTTAAAATATTTAAGATTGATTCAACAATCTATGCAGGTATATATGTACATGAGTGTGGAGACAATAATATAACTCTATTTAAGGTAGGGTCTTGAACATGGATTTGGGTTTAGGTAATATCTGTTTTAGTATATATATAATTTTAATATTATTATATATATGTAAAATAATTAATAATATTATATTATTTTTAAATTTTCACTTCACTTTATATTATATATGTGATGATATCTATAAAATTTAGCTCTATTTATTAGATTTTAATAATTATAGAAGTAAGTAGGGTTGGGATAGGTAAAGGTTCAATTTTTTGTTATGCATGAATATGAGTGAATCAAGTTTTATGAAGGTTATTGTAGAATGGGATGGATCGGATAGAAAAAAAATTTGTCTCTACCCGTCTTATTGCCACTTTTAAGTATATACAAAAATCAGCTATTAAAATTAACTATTGGAATAGAATATATATTAAAAATGAGTTAAATTATATATGTATTATAAATACATGATAATTAATTTTAGCATGTAAATAGTATTTTTTATTTTTAAAATATTCTCATGAATTTAAGAATTGAGTTATATTTCTAATTGATAAATGCGAATAAATAAGATAGAATAAGTTAAATAAGTAGTTGTCATAAGTTATAATATAGTCTCATAAGAAAGTGCTTATTTGTGTAGTTTTAGGAATTTTTATTATTTAATATTTATCACTAGTTAAGTTTAAATTAGAGTTCATTTATTAACTTGACTGATGTAGAGAAGGTCGTTGCACTTGGCCATCAAGGTTATTATTGTAAAGAATAATTTAGTCATAATTGCATTATATATAAAAAAAATAAGGATAAATATTTATCAGAGAGTTTAAAAAATCAGATAAAAGTTTAATTGAGAAATCTCTCTCTCTTTTTTTCTCTTTCTCTCTATCAATATTTACAAGATCATATGTCAAAAATAATTATTTGAGATAGATGTAAAATTGATCATGTCAATATTTAATTTTAATTTATTTCAATTCTATACAAAATTATAAATTTTAATTGATTTTCTAATCAAATAAAATTATCTCTCTAAAACAAGACAGGTTTCATTTCATCATTTATTTTCAATACAAATGAAATTTAGAATTGTATTTTAATTTATGTACACATCAAATTAAAACCTTTAAAATAACTCTTCGGTAAGAGCTCTTACACTTTATTTAGATAGATGATAGAAAAAAAATTGAAAGAAAAAAAAATGTGGATACGAAAAGCTCCTCAAGTTTCAAATATTCCTTCTCATTTTACCTTACTATATTTCTATATCCATATAACTCATAATCAAATCTAGATTTTAGAAAAATAATAATAAAATTGCAAGTTGCAGTTTAAAGAAATCGATTCAAGTACTTAAACATATCTTAATTGAATAAAAGATATTTTTCCCCCACTTTATCAAGCTGAGAGTCGACAGAGTCCGCTTGGGTATCAGTATTCAAACAGAATTTTGGTTTCAACTTTCAACTCCTTTAGAAATCAAAATTGACTTGGAATTTGGAAAACTAATGTTTAAGTTTGTTATAAAATTTTACCATTTTAAAGTAGTTCAGTATATGTGAATTAAAACTTTTTCTTCCAAAAATATAATTTTTTCTTTATTAATTTTTTTTTATTTCTCGTATTCTTATATCATTTTTACTAAAACAATATTTTACTTAAACTCTAAATCATATATATATATGTATATATATATAACGCAAAGCTTTCATATTATCTTTTGATAAAAATACTATATTTAAATAAGTATGGTGGATAATATATAAATGGGAAAAATTAAAAGAACCTTATAGACGTTATGAATTGATTATTCATATTAGATTCAAGATTAAGAGCACTTACCAATTATTTATCAATTCCATGAAATTAGTAATGAGGATATCCGAGTTTTATAAGTTGTCCCAACTCCCAAACTTGTAATTAGGGCCGGACCAATCTGTTCGAGTAAGATTGTCTACTCAATTGTCGATGGGTAGGATAGAGTACAGATTCAGAATATATCCTACCTTATTCTATCCACACCTTTAATATACTATATGATATATATATATATATATAAAAGTTATGTATATAGTGAAGAAAGTGAATATTAAACTCACAATCTTTTTTTTTTTTATAAAAACTTGAAATAACTACTAAATTAATTGATGATCATATTATTTGTAATTTTATGTTAGATTTTTTTAAGATTTTATTATTTTTAATTTTAATTTAAACTTAGTTTCTATTTTGTATTTTATTAATATGTATGAATTTAGAATAATTAAATTTTATATTTGTTTGAAATTTTTTTATTTTTTGCGGGTTGCATCAGGTTTAGAACGTTAGGATGTGGATAAAATTAGGATTGAGAAATTCTCAACCTACGGATAAGATGTGGTAGAATTTTTAAAAATTTATTAACCCGCGGATAGAATCTTTATCTTTATAGTAATACAAATGGGGAGCTCATTTGATGACGTGGCGCTCATACGTTGTGTTTGGGAGCTTCTTTGCTTACGTGTCGTCACTAGAAATTTAGAGAATTATATTTATAAATTATAAATTATTATTTGCTTAGGTTGTTATTTTATATTTTTAAGTTTGGGTTGTTTTACTTAGGTTGTTATTTTTTAAATTTTAAATTATTTTATTTGTTTGGGTTGTTTTACCTAGGTTGTTATTTTTTAAATTTCAAATTATTTTATTTAAGTTATTATTTTTTACATTTTAACACTATTTTTTAAAAATTTGTTAATTCTTTTTAGCATTATTTTTTAAAATTTTGTTGATTTTTTTTTTAAATTTCAGCTACATAAATTCTTTTAAAAAAATTTAGAGTTTTAAAAAGATTTACGTTAATTATATTTCGGTTGTTACATACTAATATTACTATAAAGATTTACGTTAATTTAGAGTTTTTAAATTATTATTTGTTTAGGTTGTTATTTTCAAATTTTAAGTTTGGGTTGTTTTACTCAATTTGTTACTTTTTAAATTTTAAATTAAAGTCAACCAAATTTAAAAAAATTTAGTTGTGATGCAACTATAAAAGTATAAGTTATGAGAGATGTAAAGCACCACAATTTAAAGTACATCAATCCCTTTGTTTACATATATCCAAAATATCTCTACTTATTCCAATACCTGTTATTTACAAAATTGCTGACATCAATCCTACAATCGACAATTTGTGTGTACGTATACGAGTAACACGGTTATGGACACTACCAAGTTACGAAAATTCTCCATTGCCATACTCAATTGAGATGGTTTGGCTTGAAGACGTGAGTTTTCTACTAATATTTTTCTATTTTATTTTAAATTTCAATTATTTATATTTTAAATTTATTTATTTATTCCCATCTAATCGTTCTTTGATTTTTGTTCATTAATTCTAGGGAGGAAAAATACACACCTCAATTAAGAGGATTTTTGTGTCTCGATTCATGAATTTACTGGAGGAAGAAATATCTTACCAAATAAGATATTTTGGTGTTGGACTCAATAAGGGTTACTTCAAGATTACACATCATGAGTATGTGGTTAATTTTAACCAACGTACTGATGTGCACAGACTTCCAGAATCGTCGAGTATCCCACGATATGGATTTAAGTCTGTGAGTTTTGACACTCTCAATGCTTCTGAGTATGATTGCACCTATTTAGTTGGTAAGTTTATTATTTTAGAAACAGTATAATTTATGTATAAATTTGATTTATTTTATTGATAATTTATTCTATGTTTTTTTAACAAATTTATTGACAACAATTTTTTTTAAATTATTTCAGATATTGTTGGATATCTTGGTGGAATTGGGAATGAGAAGACTTTTGAAAAGAATGACAAATCTACAAGTATACTATTATCAAATTAGAGATTGATGATGGACAATTATCTATTTATTTTTATAAATATAAAGATTTTGATAATCTCACCTTTTTTAATTATGATTTTAACTTCTTTTATTATAAATATTTTTATTAATATTATTATCTTAACTAACGATTAAGCTTAGTTAAAATTTTTTAGATTTAAAGGCACCTTTTTTAGATGCCTAAGTATTTAAATTTTTTGAAAAATTACTTTGGATTGATTTAAAAAAAGATTCAAATTTTAAAAAAAATTTATTAAAAACCATTCTTTCCTTTGGTTTGTTTCTTACGAATTTAAAATAATTAAAAATAGCTAGGTATTTTTTTTAATTCATTAGTTTTATACTCTGTGTGTGTTATCTAATATAGATTTTTTTTTCTTTATTTATCTAGCTTTATAAGATTTGAAGAACCTAGACGTAACATCGGCGAAATTCTAAATGAGGCTGCATTCTAAAAAATTTATCAAGGCAAAATCATTGAGCAGTTAAAAGAATTAGATACGGTATTTTTTTTTTTTTGAGAAAAGTTGAGAAAAAATAAGAAATTCGTTGTACATATATTATTTTTGTTTATTCATCTTATTTATTTAAAAACTCACCAAATTCAGGGAATTTAAATCATTATTTTTTTTGGAATGTTGTTTGTGTTGTCTTGGTTACTATAAGTCATATTATGGATACTCCAAACTGGTGGTACGTCCAATGTGAATGCAACAGGTCCACATATGTTTTTACAAAAATTTTCAAATGTTTAAGTTGTGGCCGTCTCCTGTTATCCATAACTCCAACGTTATTTATTTATTTTTTTAAATTAAAGTCTATGCACATAGGATTACATATTAAATAACTCTATATTTAACTTTTTTATGTTATTTTCCTTTTTAAGTAGGTACCGAATAAAACTTGGTATCATTGATGATTCTGACTATGCATGTTTTGTAGTCTTTGACAAAGAGGCAAAAACAAGTTTTGGGAAAGAGCTGTGTAGAGATACTTGATCCACTCCTATTGGTAAGATCTAACCAATATTTATTTCTAAAAACATTAGTGAAGATATTTTTATTGGTAATTTTTATATTATTTATTAATAATATATTATGTAATACATTGCAGAAAGGAGATCTATCGAATACACCTACAGTTTTGCTCAACCTAATTGATAAGACCTTTCTCTTCATCGTTGAAGTTCAAATATATGATAATCCACATTTTTCATCTTCTTATAAAGTTAAGAAGATGACTGATAATGTGGACCTCATAAATAAATTCAAAGAGGCTCACCCTATTCAAATTGTGAGTATAATTATAAGTGTACTTTCTATTAAAAGTCAATTTATTTATTGCTTCCTTAGTCATTAGTAGTATCTAATTTATAAATAATAATTAATAATTAATTTTAATTTTAGGATGTTGACTACACCGGTGGTTTGCTTCCAATTTCAAAGACATCCTCAATCATTGAAGGGGAGAAAGTAGAAGGTGCTAAGGTATTTGTTCAAAAAATAAATTTTTTGTTTGTTTGTTCTCTCAAAGTTAGATCTTAATTTTATTCAAAAAATATTAGTGAGATAAAATTAAAGGTTAGAAAGAAGTCTTTAATTTAACATGGTATTTTGTATAGAATTTGTTGCTTGAATTCTCCAATGAAGTTGCGGCCAATGATGAATCCGAATTGTTGGAAAACGCTATTACACCAACTAAGCGACTATCCTCAGAGTCGGAAGAATCGAAGGTGGAAGAAGATACCTCAATTTCCATTAACAGTATGCTTTGCAATGACCATTAATAAGAGTTAGGTCAATCATGATCATATGTAGGGCTTTATTTGCCAAAATCTGTGTTCACCCATGAACAACTTTATGTTGCTATATCAAGAGTTAAGAGTCGCAGTGGCCTCAGGGTTTTAATTCTAGACGAAGATGGCAATCCAAAGTCATCAACAACAAATGTCGTGTTCAAAGAGGTTTTTAATAATATTTAGGTAAGAATAATATTATTTTCATTTTAATAGCATGTTATGATTTACACTTTCATACAAATATTTACTATAGATATAAGTAATTTATCTAGAACTCTTTTTCCAGATTTGAAATGAAATGTGTAACAAAGAATACAACATCCTAAGCCAATTGCTTTTCTAATGAAGTTAGTAAGATACTAGATTGTCGATAAATTTTTATTAGCTTTTTGATATAAATTTTAGTGTAAAATTAACATGCTATTATTACAGTTATATATGTTCTTATTTTTTCATGTCTCCCTCTTTATGATTCAAGAATCTTATAAACTTAAAACTCTTTTATTTATATTTTACTTTGAATAAAGATAAAACAACATATTTAACACGTTTATTATATAACGACGATGACAGTGTTATACTAAATTTAAAAAATATATGGTTATAAAATATTTTTTTTAATTTAAGTTATCAAATTTAAATATAAGTCCGTGCATCGCACGGGTTTAACACTAGTTAAAGTAGAATTCAAACCCTATCCTACCCTACCTATTGTCAACCATACTTTGAAATTGGATGTCCAATTCCAATTTCAACTCTTATTCTGTGCCTAATTCTAACTGCCATATGGGGAATAACTGTTCAATTAAAAAAATTTCTTTGCGCAAATTTAAACGTATTAGGGAAAAATAAAAAAAATAAAAAAAAGAAAGTAAAACATTGTTTACACCCTTAACTAACTATAAACTACCAAAGTAGCGATTAATCACGTAATTTGCATGATCATTCAATTGTGAGTAATATTACTATACAATCATGCTCAAAATTATCTATTATACATGAACGGAACCTAAGCTACTTAATAAAAATCTTTTCAGGTTAAAATATTAGAGAAATTGGCATACATTATGATTATTTACTATCATTTAAAAATAGAAACAAAACTAAGCTCATGCAGAAGCTGACCTAGGGTAGCTAGTCTCTTAGGTAGCGTTTGGTGGAGAGACAGATACTGAAAGACTGAGACTGAGAGACAGAGACTAAGAGACAGAGACTGAAATAAGTTTTAGTATTCTGTTTGGTGTCAAGTGAGAGACAAAAATTGAAACAAGAATAAAATTCTAATTTAATTTACACAAAGGATAAAATTGGAATTAATTAATTAAAATGAGAGTATTTTAGGTATAAAATGTTATTAAAGTTTCAGTCTTTGTTTCTAAAAATATCAGTCCCCTGTGTCCCTACATTTTGGAGGCATTGAAATACTGAAATTTTGGAGACAGAGACAGAAACTTTAGTACCAGTCTCTGAGCCAACAAACATGATGCTGTGTCTCAATCTCTCAGTCTCTGTCCTAATACTGCAAAACAAACGGTACCTTATAAACAGTCAATGAACTTAAAACAGCGTACATAACTAAGGAGCTGATTTGGTGCTTCAAACTCATGAGAAGGCATCTGGGAAGAGAAAGAGAACTTTGTAACTTAAATCATGAAAAAGAGGAATCCATAACCAAAGATCCTTGTAGTGGAAAATTTTGGATTGGCTATACATGTTATTTACAAACTCCTGTACCTCTTTAGCTCTTTCGTCAAATAGGAGCACCACTAACTAGGACTAGGAGCAGCTAGAATTGGTAGCCTCAGTCTTGATCACCCTAGTATTGTAGGAGCCACAGAATCCACATTTGTGATATAACCAGTGAAAACGTGAAGTGCCCTTTCTATCACAGTCATTGCAGAGTACGTCCTGCATTGCCATTACAAAATACCACTTCTAGGTTCATTATTTGCCTAATAAATTTGAGCATATTCATTCCATTGGCACTGATCATGAACAGGAGGGAGAAAAAAACAAAATTTCTATGCTATGATATGAGTTACTGGAGGAAGAAAACATGAGCTATCTAAGAATATGAAATCTCATCCCTAGTATCTGGCGGCTTTTGCAGATCCTGTTTTCTCCCAATCACAAAGCCACAAAGGTATTTTAACTGCTAAGTAATTAAACATAATACTTAAAACAGAATAGTCAAAGGTGCGTAAAATGCAAAAGGCAAGGCAAGAAAAGCTTCTGCGCCTTTCAAAGTTGAGGCTCAGCATTCATGGCACCTTCGCCTTTGACTACCTTGAGTTAAACATTGTAATATTATTTAATGTCTATTAAAAATTTGCATGTGGAGCTGGCACAAAAGTATTGTAGATTGTGATGAAAAATCTGGGTGGTGGCTGAATGAAAAATAGTATCCAACAAAATAATGTTTCTCACTTGTGTATACAAAATGAGTCATGTAAGTCATAAATTTAGACATGAAAGAAATTTCATAAAACATAGAAACAGATGGGGAAACTGTATAATTGAGTGCATAAAGCAAACGATACAAAACAAATTTTAAATTTTCATTTGAGATTAACCAACTTGCTTTTTTCGAGTAAATTAAAAAGCCAAAATGCATCATTGCAAAGAAGCCACAAAGAATACAGACGAGTAATCAGACCAAATAATATTCATGCAACAGAAGTATTACCTGATAGCGGTTCCTGTACTCTTCAGGAAGCTCCTCAGTAGCCAGTAGAGCATCAAGCATACCAAAGTAAACCTGGGATGGTAAAGAACAACTAAGTATTGCATGCCATGTAATATTATGCATTTCACTTTCCACATGAAAGCAGGATCAGAACTCAGAAGAGTTCGATAACCAGTGCTTTTCGACCAAATATTTATATCCTAATAGTAGTCTACCAAGAGTACAACTGTACCTCCAACCCTCTCACCTTAGATATCCCTTAGTTAATCATTTCATACCCAAACAGTTTATGGTACCAAGATTTAACATGAGCATTCTTTGCTATCACTAATCTTTTCTAAATCTTCTAATGAAATGTCAACAAAAGCACATGTATCCTTACACTATTTAGTTTTATCAAACACCTAATATAGTGCCATCACATGCAGAAGTTTGTAAAGATCAATCATAGCACATAATTGTATGCACAATAAAAAAACAGCTATACAATACTAGACCTGCTCGTAGATATTTACGAAGAGAATATTCTTACCGCCATATCTCCCAATGACTTGCTGCAGATTGGGCATGTGTAGTGACTACATGTGTATGCCTAACATTTCACAACAAAGTGTAAAATTGAATGAGAAACCTTCCTTGAAATTACTTCATTTGAAGAATCAGAAAGAAGATAAGAGATAAATGTTTCAAATACTCTTTACCCCTTGTTCTATAGGGAAAAATCCTAAAATGAGCATGACATACCTGAAAGCAAGCTGAATGCATGTAATGTCCACATGGTAGAGCCCTGACTGTCGCACTTGATGTGAACAAGTCATCACAGCATATTGGGCAGTTCATTTCTAGACCTTTCTCCAGGCACTTGTGAGATGTTGATTTTATTCCCAAGCAACAATTGCATTTCATGCAATGAAAATAGTCAATCCCAAGCCCTTGGCCAACACGGCAAATATTGCAATATGGGCAATGATACACATTCCTGAAAAAAAATGTTCTCAAATTAGCATCCGAAAATCTACAAGGAAAAGATAAATAAACTGAATCAAATAGGGCACAAGTTTCCAAGCAGTTCCCTCTAAGGCAATCACGCAGCAGTGAACATAGGAAACATTTTCCATATTATTTCACAGAATCACAAGTATAAATAAAACATACATCTGTATATACAAGAATAAAAAATTTGTGAATATTGGAATCACAATTCCATGTTCAAACATATTTGTATATCCTGTGTCATTTTGAAAATATATGAATTTGCATTACAGGGTATGGATTCAGCATTGCACTCATTTACTTCAATCATTAATAATTACTGAATGTCCTGTATCATTCCTATGAAACCTCCACAAGTTTATTTTGTTTACTAATCGACTTTATACGTTAAATGGTGGATACAGATTATCCATAACCATAGGTGATAAGTTAATCTCAGTTCTAATGTAATTCACTACAATAACCAGGGTACTAGGTCAAAGGCATTTGTTGAAGTTTTACTTCTAAAGCAAGAATCAAATGCAAAAATACCTTTCATCATCAAAAAACTTGCAAATATTGCAATAGTACTTGGCCATTGAAAGTCCATTACATGAAGGAGACATGCATACAGGCCCAACTGGCTGTATAGTCAGACACACCATACACATCATTTCCAATGTTGCTTTTCTGCAATCATCAATGGGTAATTAGAAATATAATCCACATAAAATATTATGAAATATGATAAAAAAATATTTACCTATCCATTGAGTGGTCGCTCACATTGTCATGGCAAAATCTGCATGTAAATAACTTGCCACAACAAGCTGCACGAACCTTACAATTTCTCTTATAATGCTCACAACCCAAAACTTGCTTCTCTGGGTCCCGAAATGATGGTGCGCGTCCTTCTATTTCTTTATTAGAGGAGTCCCCAGATAAAGCTTTTGGTAACTTCTGCTGGGCAGCAATCCAACGACTACAACATAACATTAACTAATCAACTACAGCTTGATGAGATAAACTAAAATTCTATAAAAAATGAAGATGCAGTTTATTGTCAGAATGTCAGATTTATGTAAACAAGAGATAATGGTCACCAGAAGCAACCTTGTCATTAGATTCTGGACAAGATATGCCTTTCTCCTTGGATCAAGAGTTGAGTCACGATAGACCTTCCGGATCTCTGACTCAAGTTCATTCTGATTCATCCGGAATATGTCTTTCCAACCTGGCTTGAACATCTGATCATTGAGGTCCAAGCTTTCTTGATAGTCAGCACCTGAGACAATACCATAACACATGATACTTTCAATTATTCATCCAGCAATTGCCATAGAATGAAAATAACTCGAAAGCAAATTACAAACCTCTTTGAGAAGTGCTACACTCTGATGTTTCTGTTGGTGAAACAGGTACTGGACTCTCTTTTAAGCATTCATTTAGCCATTCATTGAACATAGTGTTCTTAGTTGCCTGTTTCCAGGTGTCCATCATTTTGTTCTGTTCGTCTTCAGTAAGTGCAGAAGTTACCCATGGTAACATAGATTGGAGAACTTCAGCACCTGTAGTTCCAATTATTCGACCCACTATCTTGTCTTGCTCTTCCACAGTAAAATATTTCCCAAACAATGGCCAGAGCTCAAGTTCTTCCCGAAAAATATGCTGATCCAGGGTCACTCTTATTGATTTGCACATCCCTTGAAGCTTAGTTGCAAGCTCATTGTACTTTCTGATATTATCACTATCTTTAGCATCAGAAGATCCCAAATTAATTTCATCTAAATTCTCCGACATGTGGGACTTCTGCATGGCTTCATGAAGCAATGAAAGCTCAGAAAGAACACAAGAAATATCTTCAAATAATTTTTCTTCTTGCTTATGGTCTAGCATGTATGAATGGCTCACATTATGAAGTGTCTCTTTGGATTCCAATGCAGGGAATACTATATCATCTTCAGCATTGCTATGAGCTCTATATAAACCCCATAGAAGACGAAACCTTCCACTAAATTGGTGAATGGTAGTTTCATCACCTTCATTAAGCTTCCCAGACTCAACATCTAAATACTCCAAGTCTTTGCGTATAGCTTTATGGAATTTAAATATGGTATCAATTGGTCTTTCTGTCGATCCTACATCACATGGGCTGCTGTCTGTTTCCCATATGAAAAGACTAGAATTCAGGGATGGGGCAGAAGAGGCGATAGACAAGGAGCGTAAAGACTTGGCTGTAGAAAGTGAACTGAGCCCCAAATTGTTAGTGTTAACTCCTAAAGCTGGCACACAACAAGATCGGGGACTGCAACATTGTTTCTGGATACTTCCATTTTCTAAAGTTTCTTGGACGTCTCCATTCTTGTGCAACTCTGTCGTGTTGCGCTTCACTGATCTTTGGGAATCTGATCCAGTTAACAGAAAACAATCTCTAGCAGATGATGTAGAAGCACAACCACAGGAGGGCTGAACAATATTCTCTTCAATGTCAACAAATGTTTGAGCACGACAGCAACCTAATGCACTTGAAGACAAACACAGACCATAGTTACGAGCCTTGCAAGCCCAACCACAAAAGAGTGTGACTAAAGCAGAGTCTGTCGCTGGAGCTGGAATGAATTGCAAAATTGTTAGATATGGAAGTCTCATGCTAAAGTACTCATCATATATGTATTTTCTTTCCACAAGAAGAAAATTTTAAAATAGACAGAAAACCTGCTAATTGCATATTTTTCAGAAACATCTTTGCTTCATCTTCGGTCAATGATCCAACCAACCATGGCAGCACACGTTCAATCAATTTCAGAGGCATCATGCACAAGCTTTGATACAGAAGTTCACGTTGCCTTTTGATACTAAAGTGCTTCCGTGCAAGTGGAAGAACCTACAGATGAGACAGAATCTATCATGTATTAAAAAAAATTAAATAAATAAAAAGATAGCTTACTGTTGCAACTATTTTGACCAACTTTTTTCCATAATTCAACTAGGGATTAAGAAGTACAGAACCTCTCCTACATCATATTTATCTACCGGAAAGACAAATAATTAATTCACTTAATAAAAGCATTGCTCATACTTATCAGGCGTTTACCAAGCTATGACATGCTTTTGAAGATTAACACTACGTACAGTCCACATCTCACTCAAGCAATGAAGACTCACCTGAACTTCTTCATTCTTGAAATGCCTCTGGATGGTTTCCATTATATGATCAGCATGTGAGCACAACTTGGAATAAAATTCAACTTCGGAGTTAGATGTTGCTCCTTCACCTTGAATTCTTTCAATCAAACACCGGAAGTCATTAAATTGGCTTTCTTCTTCAGCATGCTCCTGAAAGAAAGATAGCTCTGCGTCTACTGCTGGAAAAATAACCCTGTCCTCAGCAATACTGCATTTTATAGAAAAGTCAATTAGTCAGTCCTTGAGAATTGAGAGAAAGAATTGACTAAAGAGGGAAGCTTTTAGAAAGTAGATAACTTAACGGACTTTCTTTCAAAATCATTTTGCCACTCAATATACTACAGGAGATCAAAACAACAGATTCTCCTCAAGAGGATAGCATTTAAGAAAGTAGCACACTTCAATCTTTTGTAAATTTCAATTTGTATATCAATATATAAAAGGGAATTAAAATACACACTCTTTTATGTTGCAAAATGAGTTAAAAAAGAAACATCCAACAGGAAATCAAAATAATGACTTTTTTTAACTGAAAAAACACGTGATACTTCTACATGGTATAGAACAAAGTTAAAGCAATACCTGTGAAATATGCAAACTTCTGCAATGAATTGCAACCTTTCATTAAAAGCTGACAGATTGGTAAAATCTCCAGACAATTGTATCTTTCTGGTCTCCACTGCTATCTCATTTAATTCTTTTTTAATTGCATTATGCCAGAGCAATATTTCATCTATCGGATGTGTTCCGGTAGTGTCAGAAACATCTATGATACATTCAGAATATTTCCTTTTCCCCGTTCCTGTGGACTCACATGCACATTTTACTTTCCCAATCTGATGGGTTAATGGACTAGGACTACATTGAACTTGAGAATGATCTACACCATTTTCAACTGTGTTAGCACTACTTCTACCTTCCATCCATGTGTAAATAACCTTCAATAAGCAAGAATATGATCAGTTACATTATCATGACATGTTCAAAGGCATATAAAACGAGAAAGGAACAAAAGAATAATACTCTAAAACATCATTAACATCACACCTTTTGAAGAAGCGTCTCCTCTGGAACTATTTTGCTTAAGTACTTCCGCAAATCCTGAGATTCTTCAGGTGATATAGATGTTGAAAGCCATGGAAGAAATTCAGCCATCATATTCACAGGAATACTGCAAAGGAATTGCCAAACTAAAGATGCTTGTTCCTCCAGAGAGAACTTCTCAATGAGCAGTGGAAAAACCTAGTATCACCCAACAAAACAAAAGTAAGACACACCAAAATCAACAGGGATTTTCATCCTTCTAAAATAAGGTAATAATTTCCATAATAAAACTCGCACATCCATTTCACAAGATAAATATCTGTATTGTTCATACCCTTTTAAGGGAGAGAGAGACTTGAACATAAGCAAACATGCCAACGTGTTAATTGTTTGAATTTTCTGGTTTATAACCCAATCCCAATCACATGGACAGATGTCCATTGTTTGGTTTTTCTCCGAAATGGTACTCTCAGGTTTGCAAATAAAACAAACTATTGACATCTGGTCTAACCTGTAGTCTTCTATGATATGGAGCTACTTTCCTTTACTTTAAAGGATATTAAAGGTTATTATAGTTTGCATATTTTGTATTTGTATACAAGTATATGGGCATTATAGAAGAAAAATCAATATAGTCCTGCTATTGTTCGTATCAAAGACTACACATGACTAGTTTTATGCTAATAAAAGTTACACTACTGATGCTGAATCACAACTTCAAATCAACATGCTTGGGTTAAGGAAAGTAGTCACTAAAGAATATTAAACTTATCAAATAAGCAAAGCACAAATTGGATAACAGACATCGAACAAATATAATCTTTACAGTTATACCACATGGTATGTAGCATCTAGCCTGCAATAACCTGTCAGTAAATAATAGTACCTTTAGCTTATAGTTGTTGGGAGTGAAAAAAGAAAAAAAAAAACAAAGCTATGTGAACTATCAACTATGCATTTATCTCAATAGAAGAGTCAAAGTGGACATCTACCTGCTCCTCTTCCTTAGCTAAGTGTTGACTAACTGATGTGTGTAAAGCTCCTGTGCACGATGCTAACTCCCTTGGGAAACTTTCATCGTTATGGGTTGAAGAATTTAGAAGCTCAAATAGATGATCAAAAAGATTGCTTTCCCCCTTGTGTTCAAGAGAATATGTCTGTGCTACGTTCTTCACACGTATGTCTAAAGCTGGAAAAATCACCTACATTCCAGAATAGATTTCCCTCAGAATGTTCAATTGTGGCAGAAAGGCAGGAACCACTATATTGGATCATGAAACATCAATTTGGGAAAGTACAAAGCACGTATATAGGATCAAAATCATAAAAAAAACAGTCCTTAGACTCCATGAAGAATATATCAATAGCATATGCCACTATAGATAAATGATAAACCAAATGCAAAAGAATGCCCTGAAGATTTAAATCCAAAGGTGACAATGCTCACAGATTTCCATCCGACTTATTTGGAAAAAAAATAAAATAAAATGCATTGCAAGACCAACCCAAATGTCTTTCATACCATAATACCACCAAAATTTGTGTGTATAGAGATAGACCAATCATTTCAAATCAAACAGAAATCCAATCGTGTATCACTAACTAGATAAAGTTACTTCGATATGAAATCTAAATTCAGTCTCAACTCACGGATCAGCACACAACCAATATAATTACAACTATTTACTACTATTTAGTGATAAACAATAGCTCACTGTTCTTATAAACCCATGAAGGAACAAACTAAGGAACCGCAAGTTAATCTCCTCACGCAACATATAGATCAACAAGAGCGGTATAGACATTAGAACTTAGAAGTGATTGTAACTAACATTCTTCAGTTGGCAAAAGTTAAAAAAAAAACAAATAAAAAGAGAAAAAAAAAAAGCAAAATCTTAATTGAGAATGAGACCCTAGGAAGGGATTCACCATATTAAGGCCTTGCACATCCAATTCATCTTATCAAAAGCCAAAAATAATGAGAATGTGAACGAAATTAAAAAAAAAAAAAAATTCCAAAACATCTTGATTAATGAAAAATCACACTACGAAACTTCAATTTTTCAGCACATGACAAAAAAGTAAATAAATACTTCCACTGAAACTCAATTGTTCTTACCCTATTCAAAATCTCCAAGTTTCTTCTACACCATTTTTCGACACACTTTTAACATGTTCCAAAGAAAGAAACAGAAACGAAAGAACAAAAATCCAGAAAGTGGCGAACCTCATCTTCAGCATTGGAGTGGTGCCTATACATCGATCTGATGAAATGGTACCGTTCAGAGAGCGGCCGGAGCTCGGAGCGGTCACCATCACCGGTGGCGAACGCCATGGCCGATCGGTGCAACGCATCGAGCTCGTTCCTAATCGCCTTGTGGAAGAACGAGAATATCAAAATTGGCGACTCCAATTGCGAAGAACCGTTGAATGCGCCGCCATTGGAAGATTCCACCTTGCTCACGCGATTCGGCAGCACCGCCACTCCCTCCAGG
>NC_029776.3:92066897-92084884 GCF_000817695.3 Arachis duranensis
CACTTTCTCGGAAGCTCGAATTTTCCCGGAAAATCTCTATTTTTCTATCTCGCGTTTCATTTCTTTTGTTTTTTGTTTTTAGTTATTTTTTATCGTTTCTCAACAATTAAATCTTTGTATATGAGTGAGAAAGGGAGAAACGTTTCTTTTTTTTTTTTCTTTTCTGTGTGCAGATATATAATTATAGATTGTAATAAACGTTTTTTATTTTTTTTATTTTTTTTATTTTTTTGGTTGAAGAAGAGAAGAGAATTTGCAAAGGGTTGTTTGGTTAGTTCGATAAGACAAGGTGCGAGGTGTTGTGTTGTGACTTGTTCGAGAGTGAGGGACATGATGACGTTTGTTATTTATATGCCTATGCCCTTGCCACGTGGACTCTGATTTGCCACGTAGGATGATCATGTCATTTGCTGAGTTTTCTTTGTGGTCAATTTTGAAAGGTACTAAGATGCTTCGAGGATTTCATCTTTCAATTGTGTGTATCAAGATCACATCTCTTGTGGTATTAAAAAAAGTAACAAAAATTAAAAAGATACTACTACCAACTATCTATAGAAGCTAAATTACACCCATGTAAATAATAGTGCAAAATAATAATATCAAGTTTCTTTAATTCCACGCATTTAAGTATTAAATTTTCAATTTTAATAGTATAAAAATAAAATATTAATTGAATGTTGATTAATATTAATAAAAAATATTAATTTCTTAATTTTTTTAAATTGTTAATGAAAAAAGAATACTTCATTAATTAAAAATTTTTTCCTTTGTTGCAAAAAGTTATAATCTTACTAGAAAATTCAATTTCACTCTATTTCAAAAAGTTTGTTAAGAATTCAAATTTTTGTATTATTTTGGAATAAGTATTTAAATTGATTTTCTAAATTTTAGTTAATTGAATCAAATGATAGTTTATATTGAATTAATATGCTTCAATATTGGTCCAATATACCAGTTTTTTTCATTGAATTACAAACTACCATTATGCATGTTAGTTAACTTGAGATAACAATTCGATTATTAGATTCAAATTTGTAGGACCAACTTAACTCATCACGTGTAAAACTTAAGGTATGAAATTAAACATTACTCCATTGTTGGTATGATATTCTATTACCTTAATATATAATTAAAAAATTTCATCATATAGGTTAAAGACGATTTTTACGTTTATTTACATGAGCGTATGTGTAATATTTTCTCTTAATCATCATCCTAATATTCTCTTTATTTTTAAATGTCAAATATTATTAAAAAAAAAGGTCTTGTTTAATTTGAAAATTAGAATGATGTTTAGGATCGATGTTAGTTTGAGAAAATACTATACATCATTATTCTAATCATACATAAATACATAAATCAAATTGAGTAACAAAGTAAAAAGCTTTCGCAATGAGACTAGACTCAGTATATTCCATTGTAATTCGGCTGTTCAGATTTCAAAGACTATTTCAGTGATAAGAAACTGATCACAAATTGTTAATAGTATTTTGCGCAAATCAAAACAATTAGCTTGTTGTGATAATCAAGAATATATAATTATTATAAATATTGTAGTATAAAAAGCTTTAAGATTTTATTTCCATATTTTATTTTGTTTTAATAAAAGAATAATGTCAAAATTGATTTTAAAAAAATGTACTATGGTTGCAATTTGCAAACTTGCAATATCTGCTTGGTTGCAGGAAAAGACGAGGTAATTAAAGTAAACTACAGTGCTATAAATAGAATAGACCATTAAAAAAATGTATGAGAGAGAGAGAGAGAGAGAGAGATTTTTTACTATGAACGTCTATTTATTAGTTTTTTATCATTTCGAATTTTTAGGTGGTTGTTTGGTTTTTTTTATTTAAATTATTTAAATGTAATATTTATGAAAATTTATAATTTATTTCATAGTTTGAATATAGTGTCTAAAAATGAGTTGAAGGTAATTCTGGGATAGATTATACTCGGAATATGATACATAAAATTAGAAGAAGAAAAAAAGGCAAATTGGGTACTGTATATCCAATATATATTCATAAACAAATTTGGGGCGCAGTGATACATGTATTATTGTACTCCTATGGATAATTAAAAAAATTTAACAATTTAAATTTTGTAATTTAAAAATTAACAATTTAAAATTTTAAAATTATTTAAAATACGTACAAAATTTCTTTATACGTCAATATAATGTTTTGAAGAATATTNTGAGTATTGTCAAATTAGTTTTAATAAAATAATTGAATATAAATATAAATATTGGATGAATATTTAATAATTAAAAGAATAATATATTTAATAAAAATATTGTCTTTTCGATATTATTGTGTGATATTATTAGATTAATTTTATATCTTATGTAAGTATGTATACTATTTTATTATACCAATATAAAAGGTCACATTATTAGATTAAGTCATGCGCTTATAGTGTAACTAATTTATTTCTATATATTTATGACTTAATCTAATAATATTATTTTTTTAAAATTAATTTGACAATGCTCATAAATAACTATACGAGTATAATAATATAAGTATATTTATTTTTATTAAATTAAATTAAATCGTTAATTTAAATTAAAATCAAACTAATTTAATATTGTCCAAAATATTATATCGACATATCAAGAGGTTTTGCACATATTTTATATAATTTTCAAATTTTAAATTATTAATTTTTTTAATTAAAAAATTTAAAGTTTTTTTTAAATTAAATATTTAATTAACCATACGACCACAATAATACGAGTAAGTAATATTATAGTTAAATCGTTTACTATAATACATGTATCCGTGCTCAGAATTTGTTTTGGAGGATATCTTGGGCGCAGTATCCGATTTGTCGTTTTTTATTATATCTCAAATACAATGCACCTAATATATGCCTTTAACTAGTTTTTAGACATTATACTTAGGATATGACGTGTAGTGCATATAGTTATACATTTTCGTAAATATTATATTTAAATAATTTATAATAATGTCTTGTTCTATTAGGTGAGGTCGACTACATGGATCAAACAATGTGATTGGACTCTATCATATATTATGTCTATAGAGGCATCATTTACATGTAGATCTTATTTGACCACCTCATGGATGGTCTTTCTAAATCTTTCTCGGCTTTCACCCCTTGTCCATTTTTTATCTTATCCACCCTCCTGATTGGATGTTCTGTCGATCTTCTTCTCACATAGGGATGTCAAAACTCCCTGAGACGCGGGGATCCTTGCAGAGACTGTCCCGAATGGGAAATCCGATTGTGGAGAATTTTTCCCGCGGGAATGGAGATGAGGGACAAAATTTCTCCGAAGCAGGCGCGGGGATCCGAGAGGGGATCCCCGCCCTGTCCCCGCTATTCCCCGAAATTTATAAATTTCCTAAATTATCCTTAATAGTTTATTTCTCGTATATGTTTTTTAGTCATTTCTCACACACACGTATATATAGAAACTCAAAACTCCTAATCTTTATTTACATAACCCTTCTTCAATTCAGAGATCCCTAACGTTATCCATACTCCATCTAATATCTCTGCAGCCACCCTTCTCACCGCATCGTCACACCTCATTGTGTCATTACCCTTACCGCATCGTAATTTCTATTTGCGGTGTTCCTTTTTGTAATTCTGTCGTCGTGTTCATTCTCCTCTCTTTGTTGTCGCGTCTCCCACCTCGTCCACTGCTTTGCCCTTTGGCTCGTCATTGCGTTCCCCCCTCTTGCGTCATTTCGAAAGAAGTCACCATCGTGTCATTTAGACTTTTTGTATAAAATTTTGCAGTTTTTGTATAAGATAGATACTTGCAGCTCTATTCATATGGAAATTAATAATTAGTTAGAACTATTATATAGATAGGGAATGGGGTCCCCGCGGGAAATGGAGCCCTGTGGAGAATGGGGATGGGGAACAATATTCCCCCACGGTGGGGAATGGAGACGGGGATGGGGAGCAAATCTGAGGGCGGGGATGGGGAGCAGGGAGGCATCCCCACCCCCGCCCTGCTCCATTGGCATCCCTATTCTCACATGTTCAAACCAACTGAGACGTGAATTTACCATTTTTTTACAATAGGTGCTACTCCAACTCTTTCTCTTATATCTTCATTCCTTATTCTATCCAATCGCCTATGACCACTTATCCATCTCAACAACTTCATCTCTATCACACTTAACTTAGATTCGTGCTCTCCTTTGGCTGCCTAATATTCTGTACCATAAAGCATAGCTGGTCTGATAGCAATACAATAGAATTTACCTATAAGTTTTAAAGACACTTTTTTGTCACATATAAAACCAGATGGACTCCGCCATTTTGACCAACCTGCTTGGATCCTATGATTTACACCATGTTCAATCTTTCTATTATCCTGTATAATGCACCCAAGATATTTAAAATTTTTAACTTTTCGTAGTATAATTTTTTCAATCTTCACTTTTGTATTAGGGTTTTCCCTTCAGTGGCCGAACTTACATTCCATATATTCTATCTTGCTATGGCTAATGCACAGACCATACACTTCTAGAGCTTCTCCCAAAATCCAACTTCTTATTTAGGTCTTCCTTTGACTCTTCCATAAGGACGTTATCATCAGTAAAAAGCATGCACCATGACACAGACTCTTGAATATGCTCTGTGAGTACTTCCAAAACTAATGTGAAAAGGTATGAATTTAAGGGTGATCCCTAGTGTAATCCTATACCAATAGAAAATTCCTCTGTCACACCACCTTGAGTCTTCACATTAGTTGTAACCCCATCATACATGTCTTTAATTACACGAATATTTGCGATCCTTACACACTTTCTTTCTAAAACCTTTCATAAGACCTTCCTTAGCACCCTATCGTACACTTTTTCTAAATTAATAAATACTATATGTAGAACCCTTTTATTACTACGATACCTCTCAATCATCATTCTTAATAGGTATGTAGTTTCAGTGGTAGATTTGCCTGGTATAAAATCAAATTAATTCTCTGTTACTTGTGTCTCTTGTCTCAACTTTCGTTCTATCTCCTTTTTCTATAATTTCATGGTATGGCTCATGATGAGTTTGATCCATCTATAATTTCTGCAACTCTATATATCTCCCCTATTTTTATAGATAGGTACTAAGGGGCTCTTTCTCCACTCATCTGACATCTTCTTTGACCTTAAAATCTAATTAAAAGTTTGGTTAACTAACTGATGTCTTTCTCTCCAATGCTCTTCCAAGCTTCAACTGGAATATTATCGGGTCCTACTGTCCTGCCATTTTTCATCTACTTTAGACCTCGAAGTCTTGAACCCTTCGATAGTAGTCGAAATTTTGATCTTCTTTCCTCGTGCATAACCGACCAAGACTCGGAAGAGTCTTCTATCCTTCATTAAATAACTTGTAGAAGTAGCTCTTCTACCTTTCATTGATATTCTCATTTTAAGCTAAAACCTCGCTGTATTTATCCTTTATGTACTTAACCTGATCCAAGTCTCTCGTTCTTCTTTCACGGCTCTTTGTGATTCTATATATACATTTTTCTCCTTCCTTTGTGCCTAAAGACTAATAGAGACCCTCATATGCTCTTGTTCTTGCTTCATTTACAGCCATTCTTGTCTCTTTCTTAGTCGTCTTATATTTTTTTCAACTATCTGCATTACGGCACAAAAATCATTTTTTAAAGCACTCCCTTTTTGTCTTTATCTTTTCTTGTACACTTATATTCCACCACCAGGACTCCTTATATTTTGGTCCTATTCCTCTGGATTCACCAAAACTTTCTTTTATTATTCTTCTGATAACTTCTATCATCTCCCTTCACATCTCTCGCGCTTCCATCCCCTTTTCACTTTGTCTCTTTTCTTACTAGTCTTAAGAAACTTCTTTGTTCCTCATCTTTCATTCGCCACCACCTCGTCCTTGGGCTCTTCATATGATGTCTTTTCTCAACTTTTGTAAAATGCGAAAATTCATGACGAGAATCTTATGCTGTGTTAAACTCTCTCCCAGAATAATTTTACAGTTAATATAAAATTTTTGGGCGATTCTCCTCAACAAGAAGAAATTAAATTGAGAGCTTGTCATACCACTCCTATAGGTTATAAGATATTCGTCTCTCTTTTTAAAACATGTATTTGTGATGAGAAGGTCAAAGGTTGAGGAAAATTCTAAAATAGTTTTATCTTTGGTATTGACCACTCCGAAATCATGACATCTGTAGATACTTCCATACCCAGTCAATTTCTCTTTCAACATGGTCATTTATATATCCTCCTAAGAAAATCTTATCTCCCGAAGATATGTCTTAGACTAAACTCTCTAAATTCTCCCAAAACCTTATCTTGTGTTATTTGTCCGAACCCACTTGCGGTGCATAGGCGCTAATTACGTGAAAAGTACTTCCTTCCACCACAAGTTTGATAAAGATGATCTGATTACCCACTCTCTTGACATCAACTACGTCATTCTTCCACTGCTTATCCATGATAATACCTACCACATTCCTATTCTTCATATTTCCTGTGTACTAAAGTTTGAATCTGAAGGTATCTAACTCCCTAGCCTTCGTGCTGACCAATTTTGTTTCTTATAGGCACATAATGATAATCTTCCACCTTGTCATGGTATCCACCATCTCCATGGATTTTTTTGTTAGAGTGCCTATATTCAATGTTCCTAATATCAACTTTCTGTCGCTTCGACCTTTACCTTTATATTTTTCTTTGTCAACTAGCTTGTTTATCCTCATCCGTTCACAAAAACACGGGAACCTTTACTCATTTAACACTATATCCAGGCACCGATACAGCAGCTCTTACTCATTTAACATTGTACGCGAGCCATACAGCGCGTTGCTTCTAGGCAACGACCTAGTTTTAGCACAATAACATTTTTTATCCATGTCACGAACAGTGACGGACCCAGAAACATTTAGTAATAGGGGCAAAAATATAATAAAATTTAGGTATAGATATTTTTTGTTTTCTTTTCACGATATCCAACAAGTTAAGGACTAATCCGTCATGAATTTGAGTTCCATTTAAGAATCTATAATTGGCTGGCAATGAGTTGCTATACATACGAGACGGAATTTGAACCCTCAATACTTACTTAAGCGGACGACTATGCTAATCACTTGATCAATCCAAATTGGTTTAGATATATTCAAAATTTTAAATTAGAACTATCTATACATATTGATAAGAACTAAAAATATACACACAATCACTCATTATAATATTTAAAATAATAAAAATATAATTTCATATACACAGTATAATATTTAAAATAACAAAAAAATATTTATAATGACTTTATTTTTATTTTTAACATGGCTAAATATTGTTTTGTTTTTCAATTTAATTATTAATTCTTAACTAATATAATTAAGTTAATTATCACTATTTTTTAGTTTATTTATTTATTTTTTATACTAAATCAAATTTAACAATATATAATTATTATTATATATTAAGTTTAACAAAATATTTTTTAACATAAAATACAAAAAAATTATTTATATTTTATTTTGAAACAAATATAATATAATAAGTAATATATATAATAGTATTAATTTTTTTTAAAAAAATTTGTGGGGCAAATGCCCCCTCTATTTTAAACGTGAATCCGTCCCTGGTCACGAAGATTCGACTAATTTTTTATGTTGGCCGTCGAAGGTCCAATACAACTCTCCTCCTTTATTCGCACTTAGGACTGGTTATGTATCGCAGGTATAGTATAGTCAGAATAAAAAAAATTTAATTAAATTTAAAAAAATCGTAGTTGTTTTATATGATAGTAAAAAAATGTTTACATAATTGCAAAACTTAGAAAGAAAAAACTTGCATTTTAAATCGCAAAAAGAATAGTAATTGATGAGAAAATATATCCGCATATCGATAACAATTTTAGGATTTTTTTACTAACGTATAATTATGTTCTATTTATGATAATTTACTATATTTTTTTGCTATGTAAAATAAAACTAATTTTAATATATAATGTATAAAATAATTTTATTTGCATAATGTAATATTATATTAATAAAAATAATTATTTTTTATATTAATTACATAAATAATTATAAAAAAATAAATGTAACTAAGGTGTATAAAACATTTTATATCATCCAAAATATTAAAATTAAACTCCTGTAAATAAAATACACTAAACGGTATTATCAAAGTAAATACTTTAAAAGATACAACTAACTAATAACCATTAATTTTGGTTTGATGTAGTTGATAACAAAACGTAACTACGTGTGACGAAAAACAAAGGAAATACAAAATTATGGACAGCATTTATTTATAAAATTGTGGTTCGTCATCGTTCAAAGCTTTGAATTTAATGAAGGATGTTGAACTACAATTATCCTATCAACAAATGTTGATTTCGTCACGGTTGAGAAATTTAAGACACACTAGAAGACAAAAATGAAAGAAAATACTCAATAGTGTTAGCAAAAAAGAATCTGCAGCAGATCAAGAATCCGCTATATTCTTTACTCTATTATCAACCTAAAATATTTGGTAGCTAAAGAAAATTAGACAAAAATAGTCAGAATTTATTTTATTTAATATTTATTAATCAATTAATAAATATTAAATAAAATAAATTCTGACTATTTTTTTATTTTTTTAACATTACCCATTATCAATTTGTTATAAGATAATATTAGAGAGACAAAAAAAACAATCAAAACTTGTCTTATTTAGTATTTATTAATTATCGTAACAATTAATAAATACTAAATAAGATAAGTTATGGCTATTTTTGGTTGATTTTTTTTGTTACCAAACATTTTCGTTTGCTATATTCCTATTTTACATAACACTTTGTTAGAACATCTAGCAAAATTAAAATGTATTTAAATTCTCATTGCATCTTTTGAAGCACTCCCATGAAATGAACATTCAAAAATAGTATTTGTTTTAGACATTTTTATAAATATTTTTTTATTTGGTATTAAAAAAAATAGAAACCAATTTAGATTAGGCAAAAAATAAATTCATTCATTTATTTAAACAAATATTAAAAATTTAAATTATATTTTATATATACAATAATTTATTAGACAACAATATATCTTTAAGTGAAACACCGGTTAATAACACTTAACTTACTAAGTAAAGAATATTGTAATAGAAAAAATTGGGACCTAACTTTTTTGCTTATTATTCTTTTTCAAATTTTTTATTCTTTTGGGGGGTTTTGGAACAAGCGTATAATTGGATTTAATTTGAGTTTTATATCTGTTAATGCTTATAAATGATGGTTAAAAGTGTTTACACACACTAATAAGAAGTTTAATAAATATGTCATCAAAAACTTTAATTGTTTAATATATTTTTGAAAAAAGTCTGCATAGAGCTATTGACCATGACCATGACCATGGTTTAATTATTATAGGCTTCTCTTTTTGTGTATATATATATATATATATATTGATATTGATCATGGCAGCAAAATTGTTCAATAAAATGTCTTATGTTAGCTGAGCAAGTTATTGATTTAAGTTTCTACAGTTACTAGTTGTGGTAAGTTGGCTGAGTTATTAGGCTTAATTAATGTATTTATAACAATATTGACAAATTAAATTAAAGCGGATATATACATACTTTGAGCGTATAACCTTTTTACTTTTCAATTTTAACCTTTATATCTATCTATATATTTGTTTATTATAAACTAACTAATAGGTTAAATAATAAGTAAAATATTCGAAAAATTGTCATGAAAAAAATATAAAATCTAATGATTCCAACAAATTAATAACATTTTAAACAAAACAAATGGATAAATATAAGAGCAAAGGAATAATAGTTTATCCAATATACAATAAAAAGGAAAAAAGATGAATAGAGCGTATGAATATTTCTTCCTTTTTTTTTCTTGCGGGGTTGTAATTTGACAATTAAAAATGAGGTATATAGTGAATATGATAGTTTGAAAAATAGAAGGTTGGAAAAGGAAAGAAAGAGAGTTTAGAAGGCATAAGGGTGGCATGAGGGAAGAGTGTGTCATGGCTTAGTTGGCACTTGCCATGCCCATGCCTCTCTAAGCCCAAACCTATTTTGCCTTTCCATTACACATTCCTTCCTTCATTCAACATCATCTCACTTTCTAATTAATCATTCACCTCCAACCTTTATATTATCTCCTTATTTTAATTTTTAGAATCAAATATTATTGTTAGTTCTTAACATTTCGATTAAATTCTAATTACATTTCTAATATTTAAAACGTATTTTTTTTATCTAAAACATTATCTTTTGTCAAAATTAATGTATTTTTTAAATATTAATTTTTCCATTATTATCTTATTGTTTTGTTATTTTCATTTTCGAATTACTAAAACTGCTATTATGATTATTATAATTATTATGATTTTTTTGTTATAAAAAAATATATAATAAAAAAATATTTTTAATATTTTTAATTAAAAGACTAAAATAAAATAAAAATAAAATATTTGAGATAAAAATAAAAAGTTTTAAATATTAAAAACAAAATTAAGATTATTTAATGGTTGGAAAATAAATTAGTATTTTATCCTAATTTTTATTTTTACTATTGGGATATGAAAGCTATGCGACATATTTTTTATATAGTTGTGTCGTATGTAAAAGTAAATAACATAGGGGAACATATCAATATAGATGCCTACCAACCTAGGTAAAGACTTATATATAGTGAAATTATATATATTCAAGTATGACCTTATCCTCATAGAAAAGTCTCATTGTATTGTAGAGATAATGGGGAAAAAGAAACCCCAAAGGATTACTATATTTTTTTTATTAATCATAGGATTATTACTATAAAATATGTGTAAATATAAAAGGAAATTAAAGCTTTGGGTTTAGCTGGAGGCCTAGAGCCTAGATCAACACTAATGGGGGAAATACTTTAATTACCTTAGCTTCACGTAGCCCCCTTTGTTTAAGCCATTTAGGATATGCCCTTTTTTTATATATATATTTTAATAATTAATGAATATACGTTATATATTAAACATATCAACTAATTATTTATTTTATATGAATTTTTTTAACAATTCAATTTAATTATATATTATTATTAATAAAAAATATTAAAAGACTATCAAAATTTATTGTTTAAGTGAATAAATAAATGAGCTAATCACTTAACTAAAATTAATTGAAATGACTATTTATTTGCACGCTTATTCAGAATATTTTGTAAATTTAGAAATGGTTTATAAATAATTACCGAGCTATAAGAAGTCATCAAACTAGCGATTGTGTGTAATATTATTGAAGAAATACATAAAATTCGTAACATACTTTGTAGACTTAATTAATTTAAGACTTAAATGGTAATTTCCAAAAAGTACTAATAAAGTTTGTATGAAAAAAAGTTAAATTGTCAAACAACTTAATAATTATACAAAAGAAATAAGTATTTTTTAGAATAAAAATTTAATTTTGATCCATTTTCAGTGTAAAATAATTTTATATATGTATTTAATTCAGGGAGAGAGCTAGACTAATTATTTAGGGAATGGTGTTTAATAATTTATTAAAAATATTTTATATTACTATTTCTAATGATAAAATTCAAAAAAACTAAATATATAATCTCAATCAAAATAAGACAATAATATATAAAAGTTACTACTTACAATTTGGTATTATAAAAAGACTATTCGACGTTTTCTTCTATTTTTAAAATTATTTATTATTAAATTTGTGTCAAAAATAGCTGCTAATTCTTTTTTTTATATAGATGACCAAATCGTCTGCAAAAAATTCATCAGCCATCTTAATTCGGAGTCTTGTCTTAACAATTTTCATTGCTGAAGAAATTCTTTCTGTTGTTGCTGTAGACACTGGTAGAGTTAAAATAAGACGTATTAATCTATCAACTATGTGATAAGTTTTTTATTTTTCTGTTTTTTGCAACTTGTTGTACAATTCAAAAAATGTACCAATGCCTTTCAAATTATTTGGTATATCATGCAGATAATATTGCAATTGAGATTTCAAAATATTTAGCTCATTAGAAGGAAAGTCAAAGGAAAAAAACTTCTCTACTAACTTGCTAATTTCTTCAATGTTAAATAATTTAAAATTGTCCTTAGGATCCAAAACACAACTCAAAGTCAAAAGCTCTATTGTTTGCTCATTAAATCTACTATTCAACTCTTATATTTGAGAGTCAATTGTTGCCAAGAATACATCTATTCGATAACGATGCTCAACTGTCACACTTGGTTGACGAGATCGATCTCTTCCAAAAACATATTATGCACTCACATTAGAGACTTCAATTTCATGCTTTTCACAAAAAAATTTAACATTTGTAAGAAAATTGCACCATCCACCCTCTCTTAATTGTTGAAGAAGTAACTTTAATGTAAAACAATATGCATTGCATTAAGAATATCTTGAGATTGTTGTTGCAGTGCTTGGCAAAGAACATTAGTGATTCCCATAATCTCTTTCATCAAGTGCAATGTAAAACAAATTCAAATGACAATAATAATTTACTCACACCATAAGTCTCACCTCTTTGTGCATAAGTTGTCTCGTCTTTAATGATATTATTGAGAACAATGTTGGTAGCAGTAAACATTTTTACCAAACTGCAAATAGAATTGAAATGAGAGCTCCATCAAATATTCCTAACTCTTTGTAAAGTGCTTACTTGATTCGCACCTTTGTCTGTTTTTAATTCATTTTGAGCAATCAAATTTATATTTTCAATTGTTTGAACTTCTTGTAATTGATCATGTCTTTTTGAAGAAGCACTAACAATAATGACAATAGAGTTTAATTGAGTAAAAAATTCATGAATTTGAAGTACCTCTTTTGAAGCTGTCACCAGTGCTAATTGTAACCTATGAGCAAAACAATGTACATAATATGCTTGTGAAGAATTTTTAAGAAACAAAACTTGCAAACCATTACACTCACCCTGCATGTTGCTAACACCATCATACCATTGATCTCTAATATTTTCAACTTGAATATTATAATGAGAAATGATAGAAATCAATTTTTTCTTTAAAGTTATTGGACAAGTATCAGTGACATGTACAAGATCAAAGAATCTCTTTTTAACAAAATCATATAGAGTAAGGAATCTCAAAACAATAGTCATTTGTTCTTTTTTAGATTTATATCTAGTTTCATCAATAATAATACAAAATTTGGCACCTCCAATCTCTTCTCTAATTGAATTTCTTACCTTAGTAGCAAGAATATGTAGAATTTCTTTTTGGACATCATTTAAAGTTTACTTAGTATTTTTTGGAACATTTTCAAAACATTCTTTTTCACTCTTTCATTGTAAGATCTCAAAAATGTCAACATTTCCAAAAAGTTACCTCTATTACTTGAATTTTAGTTTTCATCATGTCCTCTGTAGGTGCAACTTTGAAATGTCAACCATCTAATGCAATCTATAGATGCTCATAGTAGAATTCGATTATTTTCAATATCTTCTGATGTTTGCTTTTAAAGAAGTCTGTCAATATGTTGTGATTGTTTTATCAAATCATCACATAATTTTAGTGCCTTATGATGAAATGAATTGGGACTTTTGCAAATGTGATTCAAAAGAGCACATTCTTTTTTACTATTTACTTTCTTCCAATTTCTGAAACCATTCTTTGGAGCTATATATGTTGATTGAAGGTTCCTTAGCAAAAAGAAAGCATGGAAAATAATATATGGCATCATCTTCTATAAAATATTCTAACCAAGATGGGAACAATTTAAACCATGAATCTTAAAAGCAACGATGATTTTTATCTCCAAAAAATGGATAGTTATCAAGAATTGGTGGTTAATTTGGCGCAAATTTAATATAAGACCGACGAATTCCATCTCTTTGATTTGGAGAAAACTTCCAAATCATTGGTCGCATTTCAGGATCTCTTTCCAAATGAAAAACATCCAATTGATTAGGAAGAATTCGTGGACGCTTTGAGCTATTCAATGGAGGTTTTGAAGTAATGAAATTTGATGACCCCTCAAGTATTGGAGTAGTAATAGCAGAAGCATCTTCATTCCCTTAATCTTTTCTTTTAAAAAATATATCAATGGTTTTGAACTTAGCCATAATTCAAATGGCCAAATAAATTTCTATAATTAAAAATACATTTAGCAAAAAGTGTAAATCACAATTTAAATCTTTATAAATATAAAAATTATATTTCAATTCAAAATAAGATATTAAAATTCAAAACAATAATACTAATATTGTAGTATAAATAATATAAAATTATAATTAAATAGTTAACTAATAAAAAAAACTGAATATACAAACTAACATATAATAATATAAACTTAATTAACAAATAATAGTAAATTAAGTAAAGAAAAAAAGACAGATAGGTCCTGACTTTTTAAATTTTTAACAAATACATCTCTGACAAAATTTAAATACAAAAAAGTCTCTGACTTTAACAAACGAAAGATAATTTAATCTTTCCGTCTATTTGCCTCTCATACACCAAACGGAACTGGCTGACGTGGATGAAACGGTGTCCAGGTGTCCGTTACGGTGCCAGCTGGAACGGGAATAAAGTTCGAAGGACAAATAAGTCATTGACGTCATTTTGCAAATAAAGTTCGAAAGACAAATAAGTCCTTGAGAATTTAGTTTATTACACTTCTATATGTATCATATATTACTATCTAATTGAAATATAACTATATTATGTATTATATATTACTCAAATTAAAATATGTCATCCGATATTTTTTTACAATTAAAATATTTTAAATGTAAAAATATACATGTTAAATTATTTTAAATTTTAGACAACGAATGTTAAAATTAATTATTAATAAAAAATTAGACTTTTTCATATAAAAATAATAACTAAAAATCTTATTATTTAATTTTTTATCTACAGATATCTTGGTTTGTCAACTTACGACTTTTTTGTAAAAGAAGTTTAATTTTATAAATCTTTTGTGCCATATATAATTTATACTGTCAGAACAAAGTAAACTATAATTTTAAAAAAATTTTATTCCCGTAGTATTATTACAGATAAAAATACTAGTTCTAATATAATACACAAATGCACTAATGCTAACTTAATACATGAATGATGCACAAGTGAACTAATGCTAACTTGATGCATAAATGAACTGATGCTAACTAATGCCAATGGTACGCTGAAAACTGAACTAATGTAATTTAACAAATTCTAATATAATACACAAATGTATTAGTTCTAACTAATGCTAACTAATGTGAGAAAATTAAACTAATGCAATTTAAGAAAAAAAAGTAGAAACAGAACAAGTCCAATGAACTAAATTCTCATAATAGAAGCATAATGAACTAAATTCTCAAGGACCTATTTGTCCTTCGAACTTTATTTACAAAACGATGTCAAGGACTTATTTGTCCTTCTAACATTATTTCCGTTCTAGCATGGCACCGTAACAGACAACTGGACACTATTTCATCCACGTCAGCCAGTTTCGTTTGGTGTACGAGAGGCAAATAGATGGAAGGATTAAATTGTCCTCCGTTTGTTAAAGTTAGGGACTTTTTTGTATTTAAATTTTGTTAAGAATGTATTTGTCAAAAATTTAAAAAGTCAAGAACCTATCTGTCTTTTTTCCTTAAATAAATAACTAAATATATAAAAAATATAAAAAAATTAGACAAGACTAACAGAAAAATAATAAAAAAATATTAAACAAAAAATTACAGTGTTAGATTATATAATTTATTCTTCTTATCCTTTCATTCTATAAGGTAACATTTACTAGTCCTTAAAAAATTCTAATATTAAGTATAATTCATTTATTCTATTTTTATATGGCTATGTATCTTTATTGTTAGTTCAATAATTTTTTTAAAATAAAAAAGAATAAAAATAGAACTTTTTTAAAAAAGAGGAGTGAAGAATCACTTGTTGAACTACTATTTTTTTTAATTTGCCAAAAAAAAATTAAAGAGATAAAAGATAAAAATAAAGATTAAAGAAATAAAAAAAATAAAAAAAAATTATTACCTGCTATAAAGTGAAAATAAAAAATTTAAATGAATAAAAACATTAAAAAAGATAAAATATTTATATTTTATTTTTAAAAAAAAAATAAACTATTAGATTAGACCTAAAACTATTATAATTTGTTAATACTATATAAAAGTAGACTGATTTTATTCTTTTATGAATTAAAAATAGAGACTGAAAAAATATACCGAAAAAAAGAGAGAGAAGGGTTGAGAAATAAAAAAAAGGAAGCCACGTCTATTATTATTATTTTTTAACAAAAATTAAAAATTTGGCTCCAAATATGTATCTCCGTTATATAATATTATATTAATAAAATTAACTATTTTTTATATTAATTACTTAAATAGTAATTATCCAAAATAAATAATTATATAATTATATAATACTATCAGTAGTTTAAAATTAAACTCTTCGAATAATATCATATTACCTACTTGAAGAATTGCATATAATTGGTGAGCCCTGGAGAAACGTTACGTAGAGATCTTGATTAGGATCTCCATGCAAAGAAGCACTTAATTAATCGCATCTAATTGTTGTTCAAGGTCCCAATCATATGTTGCAAGTGGCTATTAGCTATAGTTAATACTAGGATATCTTTGAGTCTAATTTAACCAACCATAGAGTAAACCAAATGTATTCCAAAAGATTTGTATATTATCCGATCCTTTTACTTTACTAGTTTTAGATACCATAACACCCACCTACAAAAGTGATTTATCTAATTAACCTCGGTGATGAGGCCATGTAACCTTTTTGCTTCACCAATTAATTTAGTCTTATCAATCTACTTGGTTAGGATTATGTGATGACTAAGAAAATAAATAAATAAATAAATATGAGATGCATGAAATTCCTTATTTATTTTATTCCTCTTTTCCTTATTTATTTTATTCTTCTTCCTTCACCATATACCAACATCATAATAACACATCATCTTGGACGCTCTTAATTATTTTAATCTTTTATCTTCAAAAGTTTGAAGAAGAGTAGGAAAATTATCCTTATTTAAGCTTTAAACAATTATTAAGATATATTTAAAAAAGTTTTATTCATAAAATTAGTCAAACAATATTTATTTACGGATCATATATAAAATACTTATTCTACGTCTAAAAACAAGATAAATATTCTCCATATTAAACTAAAGATTGAGAGGGAAAAAATACCTCTTTGATTCATTAGCTATTTGTATATTTATTAATTATTGTCATGTGTATATTTATGAATATTTATAATTTTAAAGCTAGTGAGTCAGAACTAGAATTTGAGAATTTTGTATAGTTAGTTGGATTGTAATGCATAAATTAGTAATATAAATTATTGTCATCGCCATTAGAGTTGTTACTGATATATACTAGTCATGTTAATATTACTATTTTGAAGTTCCAAAATCTATTAATGTATTGTTTTAAAATTTAAATTAATATAATGTGTCTATGTTGTGCACTATCCAATAAAAGTGTTTAGTGTGCAAACGCGGATTTCCAATTTGGTTTTTGACTACCTTTGCGGTAAAAATATTCAGATAAAACGAATAACATGCATGAATGCTATAACCCTATTATATAATAATAGAGTTAATCTCACTTTTTATCTCTGGACATTATAATGGTGTTCCTTGATGGAGAGACCAATATCACTTGATTTTTCTTACAAACAGTACAGTAATATTATTCAATAGGTGTGCTCCTATATGTGTTGTCATTGACACTTTAATTTCATTGATTCTAAATTTTCAAAAGAGTTTTTGTTATATGTAAACATCTCCAAGTTTGATATTTAAATTTGTATCAGACAAGATTTTTAATTTTTTTATTTTAATTTCTAATTTTTTTAGTTGAAATTTTTTTTAAAGGAAAATTTTATATAAAAGTTAAGTAGATTTTTCATTTTACAAGTTAAGTAGTACTAATGTCCTATATGTGAAAATTAGTAAAGCTAATTTTAGAAAATAAATAAATAAATAATAACTAAATAAAATGAAAGGTAATAAACAATCCTA
>NC_029776.3:92088418-92103155 GCF_000817695.3 Arachis duranensis
GTGGGAAGCCTTATGTATGCCATGATTTGTACAAGGCCATATGTTGTTCAAATAGTTGCAGTAGTAAGTCGATTTATGGCAGATCCGAGTAAAGAGCATTGGAATGTTGTTAATAGGATCCTGAGATACATCAAAGGGACCTCAAATGTTGCATTATGTTTTGGAGGATCAGAATTCATTGTCAATGGATATGTCGATTCAGACTTTGCAGGTGATCTTGATAAATGAAAATCTACTACAGGCTATGTGTTTACACTTGCAGGAGGAGCTGTAAGCTGGCTATCTAAATTACAGACTGTTGTGGCTTTATCTACTACAGAAGCTAAATATATGGCAGCTACACAAGCATGCAAGGAAGCTATTTGGATCCAAAGGTTGATAGAAGAACTCGGGCACAAACAACAGAAGATTTCTGTGTATTGTGACAGTCAGAGTGCCTTGCACATTGCAAGGAATCCTGCCTTTCATTCAAGAACAAAACACATTGGAGTACAATATCACTTTGTTCGGGAAGTAGTAGAAGAAGGAAGTGTTGATATGCAGAAGATTCACACTAAAGACAACCTAGCAGATGCCATGACAAAACCAATCAACACAGAAAAATTTGAATGGTGTAGATCCTCATACGGCCTATGGAATACATAAGCAACATGAATTTTGAAAATTTATCAAAATTAGCTTTAAGTGGGAGATTGTGAAAATTAGTAAAGCTAATTTTAGAAAATAAATAAATAAATAAATAATAACTAAATAAAATGAAAGGTAATAAACAATCCTAGTTTATAACCTTAGGATTTTAATGGTTGAAAAAGAAAAGAATTATATACCTCTAATTGATGGATGGTTCATATTGAAGAGACTCACCTATAAATTGAGTTTTTCTTTAATTCATTTCAATCAAGTCATCCAGATAGAATAACATAAGATTTCTTTGAGTAGTTTTCTCCTATATTTGATAGAGAGAAGTGTGTTCTCCTTTTGTCAAGAGAGAGTGTTATTGTAGTCTCCTTGTGATAGAGAGAAGTTGTAATTCTCAAAGAAAATTATTCAATTATTTCCATATTTTATACAAATTTCTAATTTTTCATCTCTATATTTTGCTGTGTCATTTGTCTGGTACCTAACACTATACCCTATTTAACTTTGGGTTATGTGTACATTTTCAAACTATAAATGAAAATAAAGATATGTTAGAAGATAAATACACATTACTAATTGATTTTAGTAATTAATTTTAGTATACGAATAATATTTTTTATTTAAAAAAAGACCACACAAAAAATGTAAGTAATATAAATAATTGGGAACCACCTCGGATGAATGTCTATAAAGTGAACTGCGATGCAAGTGTTTTTAAAAATGAGTAATTAGCTGGCTTTGTGTGTATTATTAGAAACAGCATGAGAATTTGGATAAAAGGTTGTTCTGCCAATATGATTCTTTGTCTCTTTCTAATGTTCTTTATTGTGAACTTCATGCTATTTGGAGAGGACTTGTTATGGCTTAGGATTGCGAGTGCAAAGAGGTCATATGTAAAACTGATAATCTTGATGCGTTTTTTCTTGTTTTGCGAGACACAACCAGCATGATTAGAACTGACTTTAATCTGCTTGACAAAATTAAAGAGCTATTCCAGAGTAATTAGACAGTTACAGTAGTACTCATTCAGCACATAGCAAATAGAGTGACTGATTTAATGGCTAAAACTGCTATTTTTAATAAGCAGATGTATTTAGAATGGTTACTACCCCCTAATAGTTTAGACATTATTATTAAAAAGAAATTTTACTTTTTCTTTTAGGTCTTTTTTTCTTTATGGTATTTCCAATCACACAAAAAATTTGATATTTGCATTAATAACCCAGTGATTTGACAATTTAAATCGAAAGTTGGATAAAGATAATGGTGAGTTCTATGGTGCCTTTGTTATGGTGTCTAAATTGCCTAACTTCCCTTTTAAAGTAAAAAATAAAATATTTAAAATAAAAAACAAATCATGTAAAATTTATTAAATATAATTTATTTATCTCTTTTAGTAACTTAGGTACAAAGTAATAGACACCATAGCATTCACCAAAGATAATAGCAAACTGAAAAAATATAATATAATATAATATAATATAATTATATCAACAGTGTTCGTGAGGGTTGCATTGGGCTTTTGTTTTTAGTATAAGGATGCAAATGATGATGGTCTGATACATTTTCCATTTCCGTTTGTGTGTTTGACCAAACCTTTTTATAAATAAAAAGTTGGAACCCCTTTAAGGGTGCAATTGGATATGCACTCAAAGTTGCACCGAATCCTCAACTAGAGAAAATTGGTAGTAAGTGCTCTATATCTCTCAACAAATATGGAAGATGAATCCATTTTACACTTAAATCTAGTTTTCATCTTTAGGCTAGTGCAAATATGTTGCATACACATAATGTTTAATTTGTCTCCTCAGTGTGCTGATGACTATGATAAGATAAGACTTATCATCATATATGTATTCATCATAGCATCATTTTTTATCCCATTTATTATAGTCTTTTGGGTGGCCAAAAAGTTGAGGAGTATTTGAGAGTGTTTTAGCAAAGTATTAGGTACCATGACCCAAAAAAAGAAATTAAAGCAAAGTATTACTTTAAGTACATAGCTTGTGTAAGGTCCCACATCGGTTAGAAAAGGAAACGAAACATATTTTATAAGGGTGTGAATATTTTTTTCTAGTATAATATGTTTTGACAATTGAGTGTGGGAAGATTTCGGCTATTATTTTTATTGTCAAAGACAAAACCGTAAAGTCTTATGTGACAAAATTGACAATATCGTGTTAGGATGATCAAAATCGTTATTGTGAATCAATTATGTGTGGCTTAAGTGTTTGTATTATGTATTTAATTTTAGTTTGCATGAAATTTTATGCATGTTGTTTCTTTTAATTTATTTTTGAACTTGATATTTTACTTATGAAAAACATGATCAAAGAAATTAAACAAGATCGAAGATATGATTCGACCTGACAATATGAAAAATGTGATTCCTAAAAAAAGACACTTTGGCTCCTGATTCTGTTCAACGTGAGATAATACGACTCTTTCATCATTTCTTCTATTAATTCATAATACAAATTGTCTAGTTGGCACGTTAAGATAATGAATTGGCCTGATTATTAAATTGGTCAAAAACATAATTGTTTTTGTTTTCTCATACAAAATAATATCCTTTTAACATCAAATTGATCAGAAACTTATTTGTCATAAACTTATTTTACTTGTGCAGGAACATGTTGTATTTAAACATCACCTGTAAATTGTTGTCTTGCCATATTGCTAGCAAAATTTAGAATTTGCAATTTGCATCCTCCATCACTATTTTGCCGCTAAGGTTCATTTATTTTATTCGAAATTTTTCTTATTTTATTCACGTGAGACGTGACCTTATTTTTATCTTTTGTGATTTTAAAAGAAACTCATATATATACAATTAATGAGAAATAACTATTGATGTGCTCAAAATCATAAGTGATCTCCTCCAAAATTTCTCATACAATAATTTTATTTTCTTAAAATCAGAGTTTCTTTCTTTTTTTATTGTTATGATATTTATTGATCTATTCTTTTTTCAATAAATATTTAAATATATGATATAATAAATATAAACTAATTATAAATTAGCGAATTGAGATGTTCACTGAATTTAACAACAAAGTTTTATTTCAATGGAAGGAAGGAGAACTTAATGGTTTGATTAGTTTTAAATTAAATATTACAGACCTCATTTCTCATTTGAATTATTCTATGATCCTACTTTAGAATTGCTCGAGGCATAGGAGTTTTGACTTTCGAGAGTGGTTTCAGACTTAAAGATCACATATCTAGGCTCTAGCGAGCTTATTAGTTTTAATGGATTACCAGTGATGTGACACAGTATCGAGTTTTCTTCTTTATAATTTAGGTTTAGGTTTGAATATTGATTTGGAATGTTAAATGTACATGTAGAAAACTCTGTTTTCAATTTCTAATCGATGAAATTCTGGTCAAATTTTAGGTGGGAATTGAAACCCGAATGTAACGTTTTAAGAGGTAAGTTTTTTTTTCAAACGTAGTGGGTTATATTTTGTTAATTATTAAAAAATAACATATAAAAATGTCTAAAAATAGAATAGTATAATAAAAAATAGAGATTTTTTAAAATAATATACTGAAGGTATTTATCTAACAGTGCATAGTCGAAAAACAAAGAAAAATCTTAAAAAAGAAAGAGTAAGAAGTAAAACTAAATAAAATATTATTTCGTATACTAAAATCAACTACCAATAAATATAGGTATAGTTTAACTTATTTTTAATATATATTTTATATTTTAATATATAATTGATATTAGTGACTAATTTTTATGACTAAATTTAGTATACACTTAGGTAGCGTTTATTTTGAAGCATTGGAACGGAGACTGAAAAACTGAGATTCAATATTATATTTATTGGTCCAGAGACTGATACTAAAATTTCAGTCTCTATTCTCAAAATTTTAGTATTTTAGGCTGTGTTTGGTTGATGTCTCAAAATAATAAAGACATAAACACAAATACATATAAGCATATAGACACAAAAAAACACTCAATTTCTCATCTTGTTTGTAGTTTAAACACAACAAAATATACAACTCAAAATTTTACTAAAATGTCAATTTTATCCTCATCATTTTTTTCCACCACTATTTTTGTCTAATCCCTCTTTCAGAGTTATCATCAACATCAATACCACTTAAATCTTCAACCAAATATAAAGGCAATAATATGCCAATCTAAATTAAATTTAATAAAATCAACAAAAATTTTAATTTGTTGCATATCTATAAAATAAGATATACAGATTTAATTTTTTAATAAAAAATTTAATAAAGGGAGAATAGAAGAGGAAAAGATTGGAGATGTTCTTTTTGAAGAGGATGAACGACCATCATTAGAGAGAGGATATGGAGAGAAGCGCCGTCGAAGCTTGAAGCAACTGGCGGATTTGGATGACGATGGATCTGGACTCCCATAGCCTGAACCCTTCGAGAGAGAAGGAGGAGCAGACGCAGTGGTTCTTGATGGAGGAACAATGGCAATCGACGGCAAAAAAAAAATGAATACAGATTTGACTATCCGAGGAAAAGGACAAGACAGAGAGAGAAGGCATAATGGACAAAGATGAAGAGTGGAAGAGAGGAGTGCTGGGTGCTGAGAAGAGAAAGTGAGAAAGAAGCAACAGTACGCATGCAAAGAGGAAGAGGGAGAGGCGGCGATCGGTGGTGGGGAGTGAGAAAGGATAGAGGATGGAGCTGCTGAGACAATGAGAAGTTGCAGAGTGGGAGGCGATGCATGAAAGAAGAACTGGAGACAGATTTGGGAGGATGAGAGTTTGAATTTGGAATTTTGAAAATTAAATAAGGGTAAAATTGTAAAAAAAATAGTGTCTCATAAGTTATGTCTCAGTATCTCAACTATTTGGAGGTACACAAATTTAGTATTTCCGTATCTTTCCGTTTCCATAAAAAAATTGTGTCTCAACAAACCAAACAGGAGACATGTCATCGTGTCTATGTCTCTTTGAGACATGGACAGCATCCAAACACTACCTCAGTATCTTCAAAAAGTAAAGACACACAAGACTGAAAATTTTTAAAACAGAGACTAAAACTTTAATAATATTTTATATCTAAAATACCCTCCATCAAAACTTAAAAATCTAACTCTACCCATTTGGCTTATTCTTTCTCTGCAACCACTTGTCCCTGCATTGTCGTCGCCGCTCGTCCTTGTGCTGTTGCCGCCGATCGTCCCTGTGTGTTAGCCACGCTTGTCCCTGTGTGTTTACCGCGCATTCGCCACATGCCCGTCACTGCTTGTGGACCAATGACTAATGTGGTGGCTTAAAAATTTTTTCGAGAGAATAGCGGAGGTAAACGCTAATGAAAGGACAAAGGTTCTTTGCTAATGAAATGACCAATCTGTTTTAGGGAGTATGGCAGATGAAAGTTGGATTATATTGGTCTTTGATGGGATAATATTTTTTATCATGTATGTTTGGAATTATGGAAACAAGCTCAAGTATGAAATTGAAGTCAAACAAAAGCTGTCAATGGATTTGACGCGAGAATTAGATAGCAATCTATGCACAACACGAGCTCTTGAAATTGGTCTTCTTTATAATGAGTTAGTCAAAGGAAGTGGGGATTAGGAATTTCAGGTTTTATGATTTGGGAATTTTTTGATGTTTTAATTTTAAATAGGGGTAATTTGGTTAATAGCTTTATTTTAGTCCTTGTATTTATTTTAAATCAAACAAAATATTGAGACATAACTCAGTCTTGTACACTGTTACATCAAACACAATACTAAAATTTATTTCAGTATCTGTCTTTCAATTTCAGTCTTTGTCTTCCAATCTCAGTCTCTCAATCTCAGGCTCTCTTCCAAACATTACTGAAATATATCTCCAGAAAATGGAGACACATGAGATTGAAATTTTGGAGATGGAAACTAAAATTTGAATAACATTTCTTTTCAAAAATATCTTAATTTAATTTTTCAAATATTAAATCTATCTTCCAATCTCTATATTTATTTTAAATTAAACATAATACTCAATTATAATTCGGTCCAATATATTTTAGGCTCAATTTTATTGATATGAAAGGAGGTTTGGTGTCATTCCCGGATATGGGTTGCTGGGGTTCCATACCAATCTGTGGGGCAGCCTTTTTTCTGGTGTCAGGGGCCTGGTTTGGTGTCATTCCCGGATATGGGTTGCTGGGGTTCCATACCAATCTGTGGGGCAGCCTTTTTTCTGGTGTCAGGGGCCGGAAATCGGACCATAAGACATGGTTTTTTTCAGCTTTGGACCAACAACTCGTTGGGTCCGATTTGAAGAAGGTGAAACTTTGAATGAGCTAAAAGGCAACTCGGACCGTCCGAGTTGCTAGTGGGGTAATTTTTTTTACTTCCTCAAATGAAATCGGAGGGTACGATTAGGGTTTTTAAATAATTTTTTGAATGTAGTACACCTTATCGGAGGGTCCGACTTGTTGGGGACTCTAAACAAAAGTGTCTGAATGCTGGTGAGACCTACTCGCGTCTTCTTCTTCTTCAACGGTTCTTTTCTCTCTGGCTTTGGGTTCTCTGTTTCTTCTTTACTTAGATAATAGTTACAGATCCATTTCTCAAATTTTTGATGTTGTTTACGTGATTAAGAGTAATGAGTGACAGAGTTTTATTGAAGGTGTATTATTTTGGGCAGATTTTATTACAAACATCTGAAGGAGTAACATTTGTTTGTGAAAATCCGTTAGATGTTGTGATTCCTTTCACAATCTCATTTGAAGAGCTCAAAGATGTGATCTGTGAGAAGATTCACTCTGAGAGGGCAAGAAGAGTAGCCTGCATTCTATATAGATACCCGATACAAGTGTTTGGTGGATTCGTCCAGTTTCAAACCAAATATGTAACGGACGAGGCGAGCATGCAAGAGATGTTTTCAATGTATATTGAAAATCGGAGTCAACTCGCGTTCATCGAGTTGTATGTTGAGTTCGAGCAATCTGAGGCCGACCGGAATATTCTACGGGAAGATTACAATAGCGACAGCGAAGAAGAGTTCGAAAGCAACTACGAAGTTGTTGGTCCAGATGGAGATGAAGATCAAGGTGACGGACCTATGGCTCCGGATGTGTCAGATGTGGCAAATGCATTGGCAAACGAAGTGCCGTTTGAGGAGCCATCATTTATGCGAGTTTTGGATTTGGAAGCCATGCATGTTCCAGAGTTTCCGGATTATACCAGTGCAGGTACGTAATTGTCTATATTTATAAAATGTGATAGAATTTTTTAGTAATTTATGTTGAAAGTTGGAGCAACTAGCATGTGACTGAATTAGTTGAATATAAATTAGAAATTATATAGAAATTAGTAAATCAGTCAAATAGCAGATAGGATTCATGTGTTAAAGTTAGAAAACTTTAGTAAATATATAAATTCATATTTATAACTAAGTTAGTAAAGTAGATTAATATAAATTAGTATTTATTAGTAATATAGTAAACCAGTGAGGTAGTTAAATAGAAATTAATATCTGTTAGTAAATTAGTGGAAGATAAATTCGCAGTCATTGTAAATAATTTAAGTAGTTAAATAGAAATAAATGGGTGTTATGTCATAATTGATGCAGTAACAAATTGGTTACGTTCAATTTCAATGTTACAATATTTGTGTTTTAAATATGTTTTGTGTGGCTCTCCTTGTGGCAGAAATTCCGTTTGTCGCAGATGGTGAATTTGCTGTTGGGATGGAATTCAGTTCAAGGGAAGCTGTTATTAAGGCGATAAAAGAGTATACCATACGAAGAAGCGTAGACTACCGGGTATATGAATCTGAGCCGTTGACATTTTATGCTAAGTGTACACAGTATGGGTCAGGGTGTGATTGGCTTATCCGGGTTAGCATGATCAGCCGGAAGTACTGTTGGGTTATAAGGAGGTATAATGGCAGTCACACATGCACCAGAGCAACAATTTCTCAGGATCATTCGAAGTTGGGTTCAAATTCAATTGCAGAAGCAATAAAGCCATTGGTTGAGGCTGACCCCTCCTTAAAGGTAAAATCGGTTATAGCAGAGGTGCAATCAAAGTTCAACTACACCGTTAGTTATCGGAAAGCATGGTTGGCTAAGCAAAAGGCAGTGGAAAAAATATTTGGAGGCTGGGAAGCATCGTACGAAGCCTTGCCTATATGGTTTGGGGCCATGTGTCATAAGGAGCCATCAGCTGTTGTTCATTTTGAGACTATGCCTGCATATCAAGGTGATGACTTGGTGGCTGACATTCGGGTATTGCATCGAGTCTTTTGGAGTTATTACCCCTGCATTAGAGCATTCAGACATTGTAAGCCAGTTGTCCAGGTGGATGGGACACACTTGTATGGAAAGTACAAGGGTTGTCTACTAGTGGCAGTTTCACAAGATGGCAACAACAATATCGTCCCAATTGCATTTGCTATTGTGGAGGGAGAGACTTCTGATGCATGGTACTTTTTCCTTAGTAACCTTCGTCAGCATGTTGTAACTCGGGATGGTGTGGGACTGATATCCGACCGCCATGAATCCATAAATGCCGCTGTGGAACGGAGTAATGGTGCTTGGTCACCTCCAAGAGCTTTCCATATGTTTTGCATCAGACATATAGAATCGAATTTTCTGAGGAAATTCAAGGCCCCGTACTTGCAGAAATTGGTCGTCAATTTAGGTAACGCTCAGTGTAGCTAATTAATGTAATAAAACATTTACGTTCAATAAGTGTGTTTACCTCTTTGTGTTTGTTTGTATCCTTTTATCATACAGGATACTCGAGGACGGTGCGGGAGTATGAAGTTCGCTACCAACGTTTACGAGAATGGGGCGAGGCCTACACTAACTGGTTAAATCGAATCCCCCGCGAATAGTACGCGTTGGCTTTTGATGGTGGGTATCGATGGGGTCATATGACGACGAATCTAGTGGAATGCATCAACTCAGTATTGAAGGGTGCTCGCAATCTACCCGTCACTGCCCTTGTGAAGGCAACATTTTACAGGCTTAACGAGTTGTTCACACGAAAAAGGGCGGAGGCGGAAGCCCGGATTAATGCTGGGCATGTGTTTTCTGAAGTCGTCACCTCGAAGTTGCATGCAAACCAACTTGCATCAGGAAACATACAGGTTAGTTGCTTTGACCGGCTGAATGAGGTATTTGAGGTGCGTGAGATGCCCAGTGGACTGGAGTTTGCAGTCGACCTACGAGGCCTTCGATGTGACTGTGGTGAGTTCTAGGTGGATAAAGTCCCCTGTCGACATGTGTTCGCATGTTGTGCCAACCAGCGACTGGACTGGCAACTGTATGTGCATGATGTGTATAAGATGGACCAAATTCGGCGTGTGTACCGAGCAAGGTTTAGGCCACTAGGTAACCCGACTACATGGCCTGGTTACAATGGACCTCGGTTCATACCAAATCCATTCCTGAGACGAGTGACAAAAGGCCGACCCAGAATGACGTGCTTCTTAAATGAGATGGACACGCGTATGTTACGTCGGCCTAGGCGATATACGCTTTGTGGAGCTGAGGGACACAGCCGTAGCAGATGCCGTCGGTCCGGTGGTGCAAATGCCGGCGGAGGTACTCAGTAGATTCACATTCTCATATGATAAGACATATGTAGCATTACTTAATATGACATGAGTTGTCCACCTTTGTTAAGAAATTATTTTATGTAACATGACCTGCTCTATGTAGTGATATAAATGTCAACAATCTAGTATTATTCTCCACCTGTTTCATTATATAATATGTTTCATTATATAATATGATATCAACTGTCGAAATGGCTTAATTTGATATGCCATTCCTAGTTATATATTCAAAATTTTGAAACACTAATACATAGTCCAGGACCTTAATACATAAATAAGTTCATTAATACTAAAATATTATGAATATACAAACTGATGTTACCACAGTCCATTTCATTAAGACATACTGTCCAATGCATATAAAGTATTCTAAAGATAATCCACATCATTAATTTACAAATAAGTTAATTACACCACAACTACTTTCTCGTTGCCCACTTCACGTCCTTCACAAAGTTCTTGCATTTTTTAGCGGCCTTTTTGAACACGGACGGAGTGTAGCGATTAGTGCTACGGCGTGGCGGATCAATCCTCAGATTGTAACCTTTGGCTTTGTCATCCGGAGTGTCACAATGACCTGCATACAATTTAATCAAAACAATTATAATTATGGTTTTAGGTAATCGAAACAAGAGAGATACCACATATCATTTAATCAAATCAGATGGAGACACGAATAATGAACACCAAATGAGTCACTAGTAGAACATGTAAAGCAAAATACACAATAATATTACCATCATTACGCGATTCCTCATCGTCATCGAACTCCTCTATATCGTCCTCCTCAGCATCATCCTCGTCATCCGGTCCATCTACTAGATACGCATTGGTGTCTTCTCGGAGTGTGTTAGCATCTTCTTCAAGAGGTATCATGGAAACACGGTTCGGATTTTGACTATTAAGAACTCCGCGCCCACCTTCACTTCTACTAGAGTCAACAGACACAAATCCTCCAGAAGCAACCGATGAGGTATGGCATGGAAGCCTCGCATCCAACGAATACCTACCTGCCATGAAATCAGGCTGACTGCGATATTGTGAATGTCCAGCATCTGCAGCCATGAACCCAAGCAATTGGCTAAAAGAACCTCCTTCTCCTGTTTCAAACTGTGGCATACCCCAATATTGTTGATGCATTGGATATGACGTGGTAAACTGTGTCTGAGGTACATACTGGCCTGAGGATTGAGGTTGATCTTGTGGAATCGGATTGGGAGGTGGTGGTGGCGGCGATAGCGGCTCCTGTTCCTCATTGTCATCATCCGCATCCTGGCTACCCTCTTCCATTTCCTCATTGTCATCATTCTCTTTTACAACAAGGTTCGACAAATACAATCGGTCCCCAAATTTGGATCGGTACCAGTTCATGTAATACTCCAATGGATATTGTGAGGGCATTGGAACCTCAGAAAGAACGTGGTTATACCTGTTTGTCCACATCATTACCCAATATGAATGACTCGGCGCCGTGGCCCAGTTAAGATTCTTAGGACCAGTCAGGACTTCTCCGTGCGCCTTGTCCAGATTCTGTTCCTGACAAGGTACCCCCTGAACTAAACTGAACTGTTGCCTAATCCTATCGGTAGCATGCCACTCGATGCATTCGAATGACACCAACGGCACTGTTGCGCTCCAAACAATCGATTGCATGTAGATTTCAGGAGGAATTATATTTGGATCCACGCGATCAACAGAATAAGCATACCACACAAACTGCCAATCATAAATGAAACTCATATTACAACCCACATCACAGTTACAATACCAATGCTTCGTCATATTTAGCTCAAATAGAAAATCTGAAAGTAATACATCTTTAAATGAAAACTAACCTGGCCTTCCTGAAGTTCATCAAAGGCTTTCCTAAAGTGACTTAGTGTCAGATATCTATATCGGCGGTCACCGCGCTCCCAGTTACGCCACCTAATATGATATAATTAACTAGTGCAACTGAATTCTAATTATCAAGAAACGGATACATTGCAACATAATATTACCTGTTTGCTAGCGGAAAACTACGGGGCTCCCTAGGAAGAGGCGATAGATAAGGCAGTCGGATCCAAGCCCATCCGAGCAGAAGTATCAGTGGACCATCGATTTTCTTACAGTTAAAGCGTGATGCCCTGCATAGTGCCCTGTAGAGGTGAGCTAAGCATGCTGATCCCCAGCTGTACTGAATAATACTCCCGAAATCACGTAGCAATGGTAGAATCTTCCAATGCACACCTGCTCCAGATTTATCCCCAAACAAGATCGTCCCGATAAGCAACATAATGTGGCACTTCACATACCTATGTATACTTATCTCATCAGTCAACTGTAAATTTTCTTTCAGATCACGCAGCCACGTCAGTTTTATACAGCATCCTCGACACTGGTCCTTAGACGGTGCAACTCCAAATTGATCCAAACACTCAGCCTGTAACGCTTTGACACTACTCATTGCCATCCCCGTTACTGGAAGACCATCCGTCGGAAGACCAAGAATTAAAGCCACATCTTCAAGAGTTACGGCACATTCACCAATGGGAAGGTGGAACGTGTGTGTATCTGGGTGCCACCGTTCGATTAGAGCGTTCATAAGTGCTTTCTGGCACTGTACTACACCAATTTGCGATGCATGATAAAACCCAATAACTCGTAAATACTCCTCAACCCTATCGTCGTACCGATCGGGAGGAAGTGGATGGTTACACGTCAACATTCTTAATTCCTACAAAAAAGATCACAAATTATCAGTCAACTAATTAACCAATTCTAACTCACTACTTGGCGACAAGAAATTAATTAGAAGAACAAATCATTAACAAAAATTGCACAACTAACTCAACAACACATATTAGTTGAGGCCACAGAACATTCATAAATTTTTTGACTAAGTCAAAGTAAAACAAATATTTACAAAAAATATTTCACTAATCCTTGAAATTTCTCAAAACTAACTCTTAATGACATCAACTAATAAATACATTCCTAATCAATTCACAAAAATATGACAACATTAGACATGCTGGATATTTATTTATTCGCAGTAGAGTCCAGTTTTTCTAACATATAACACTATAATTTGTATTTTTAAGTATCTACTAACTACTACTTAAGTAAAGTTAAACACATATATATAAATTCTAAAAAAATACTAATAATCATTCTCATTATATTTCTAAATTCACATTCTAATAACAGTTATGAATAATTAATTTCCTACCAATTATGATTATTATTAGCGAAATCAAACTAAATATCTATTAAAAAATAATAGTAACCATGAATTTTTTATTCTCACATTCAATTACTGACGACTATAATAATATTTAACTTTCTAACGATTATAACTAAAAAAATTTAAAAAATAAAAAAAACATTCCATAAAATTTTTTATTAATAATCCGGTTTACATTTTATAATTTATTTTTTAAATAATAACACTTCCTAACACTAACAAGCCACAATTATAACTAGAAAAAATTAAACAAAATAAAAAATTCATGTTCTGTGAAAAAATTTTATTTATACACCGGTTTAAATATAACTAATTTTCTAAGTACTAATTCTCACTTCACCCACTAATAAATATATTAAAAACATTTAAACAATTTTTAAAAAAAAACCTGTCTGTTTTACGTAAATAAATTCTAACTACATTATATTTTCTGATTCTATGTAAGAATAATAAAAATTCAGACCATAACAATAATAATTTTAAAAATTAAATAATAACAAAATTTCGGAAAAAAATTAAAAAAAATTAGAAAATAGTTCTAACCGTTCTATGTATATTTCTAAGTTCAGATCCTAATAACAATAAGAACAACTAAATTGTAAGAACAATATTTATAATTATAAAAATTTAACAAAATATTAAATAAACTTACATAATCAGAATGGCTGAGATAGTGTCTAATATGAAGCTCAGAGCGATCAACATCTTTGATTTTATATTTTTTCGGCATTTTCCTTATTTCTTCAACAAACACAGCCACTACCAGAGGAATGAAGAAGAAGAATGGAGTTTGGAGGTTGGGAGTGAAGGCTGATAGTGAGATATCAGATGCTGGGAGTCCCACTACATGCATATGTTGGTAATCAGGGCACCGCCTTGGGGAGTGAGGGTTGCACGACGCGTGTCTAGAGAGCCCACAAAACGGACCATCCGTCTTGAATCATACATATCGCAGGGTCCGCTTTGTTCAGCACATGCATCTCTCACATGTCGCAGGGCCCGTGTTGTTGAGGAGCAGCATGTCGCACGGTGCGAGTTGCTTGCACCAACACTCACGGTCCGATTTCTATATAACCTGACACCACCCCTTTGTGCAGCACTCCTCCTTCCCATAACGTAGTTCAACACCACCCTTCCATCCATATAGAAATTAAAAAGCGTATATTTTATACCAAACACAATATAAAAACTTAATTCAATTTTAGCCTCTCAAACCCTATCTAATCTCCTTTCCAAATGCAGTCTTTGACATGCTTATTGCAAATAAATCTCTTCTAATTTAAGAGATTCATTTGTGATACTTTGCAAACGCATGTTCC
>NC_029776.3:92103236-92103530 GCF_000817695.3 Arachis duranensis
TTGGTTTGTAATGAATTAATGATCCGAAGTTTTTGTCTGCATGTTTTTTTTTTGGTCATTATCTGCATGTTTCGTTTTGACTTTTGAGTTGATATTTTTTGTTTCAAATTTTTATTGGTATTCATCATTTTTGTTTCTCTTCTACCTGGATAAATATAGGTCTTTCCTTAAAAAATTCCACAAGCTTCACGTGTAATACTGGGCCACCGCTGTGGCCCATATATTTTTTATGGAGTCATGTTTGGTGTACCTTTAAAATTATGACAAAATTATGTTATGAAAAAACACTATATG
>NC_029776.3:92103579-92129574 GCF_000817695.3 Arachis duranensis
AAAGAATCATGAGCATTTCCCAATATATAATGCCGAGAAAATAAACAAAATAAATATATAAAACATTACCGTCCAAATATATATATAACATTCAATTTTCAATTATACAAAGTACAAAATCAGTGTTGTTTTCAATTTTCATATTTAAAATTTCCTCTGTTTTAAGACAAACCCTCATTTAATTTCTCAAAATGTGTAATTTGAGTTATTTCCCTTTTGGGCAATATTTTTGGTTTCGCATTGCTACTTACTACCCAACTATTTTTCAATAATTATTCATCAGATTCGTCCGGGAAAGAAAGAAAAAAAAAGAAAAAGAAAAAAGAAAAAGAAAAAAGAAGCATTATTCGTGAGAAAGACTTTGCTTGGCAATAATTTAGCACAATGCCAAATTGAACATAATGCATGTGGTTGGTTCAATTTGGGTACACCCTCCCTTTATTTTCCTTATCTTATGTGATATGTAGTATTTTCCTTCTTCAAACACGAGGCTTCATGTATTTTTATATTCCTTTATTAATATAAACAAATGAAGAAATTTTCTAAATATGCTAACATTTTTTAAAATATAATAATACGCTTATATGTATATATTTATTGTATTTTTATTCTCTAGTTAAAATTAAAATATTTTCTTAAAAAATATATTTTTTTATTATTATTATTTTATTTTTTTTATTCTTCGTATACTTTTATTCTCAAATTACTATCATTACTGTTATAACCACTATAATTACAAATTTTGGTCAGTATCTAAAGAAAACCATAATGAAAGATAGGATAATTTTGAAAGAAAAAATTAATTTTGATAAAAAAAATTAAAATAAAACGAAAGAAGATATTTGAGATAAGAATAAAATTTTTAAAATGATAGAAAATAGAATTAAGATTTAACTCAAATATTACAACTCAAAAAATGTTTTATCCTATGGCCAAAGAAAAATTTTTAACAAATATTTAGCATTGAATTAATGTTAGTGAATGTTGTAGAAGGCTTAGAGAAAGGGGAAGAGAATTAAATCTATGACCTTCTTTTAGTTTAATGAAATAAGGTGTAACTTATAAATTTTTACTTGCATTCTGTTCGAACTCAGTAGCAAAAAATTTATGAAACAATTTTATTTTGTCTCATGAATATTAGAAAATAGAACAGAGAAGAGAAGAGAGAAGCTGACACCGTCATATATCCTGATTCAGTTGTCTTGTGCAATGCAACCTACATCTAGTTGTGGTGGAATTTCCACTATAGTTATAGTATTATATACATCAATTCCACAGGATTGACACAATCCTTCCACTCTCAAGTTTTAACCTAACTTAACTTGGCTATGCTAATATCTAACTCTTCACTCTTAGTGCTTATCTAACTAAGAAAGGGATCCCTCACTGGTACAAGATACAAGACACAAAACCAACCTAAAAAAATTTAAAATCACTCTAAACTTGTCTCTCAAGTATATCATTCAGCCTTTTAACACTCATTGGCTTTTACTTGAGCTCTTTCTATTGCCCTTTTTCCTTTCAAGAAATTACAGAAAGATATATATTAAAAATGAAAACTACAATCAGTAAAACATTAAGGAGATTGATTGCTTCAATAGCCTTTATTACTATGTGATGAACCGGATTTGCTTGACTCTGATTTAGTTCCTCATCCTAGTGGAATGCTCCTTTGATTAGGAAGCACTATCCAAGTTGATGAACTCTCCTTAGAGTAGACTTCTCAGAACACAAACTCAAAAATATTAGTTCTCTCTCCTTGTTTTCTGAAGGATGAAAAATATTCTTTTATATCTCCTTGCATGATGCTGACCTGCTCTCTTCCAAGTCAACTCCTCGAATTGTGTGCTACCAATTTAGCCTTTCACTTTCTTCCATTAATTCCCAAATTAGAATTTTGAAACAAATCTCTTTCTCTTGACCGAATACCTCAGAACAACAAAGAAGAAAAGTTTTCAATAGTAATCCCACATCTGAATCCTTGGGATACTACTTTATTTTCAAGAAACAATCTTGGTCTTTGATTCATAACAGTGTGTATCAAACACCCCTTTCTCCAATTATCTCATATTAGAATAGCAGAAAGGTGGAGAAGGAGGGAAGAAAGTAAGATGCATGCAAAAAGAAATGAATCACCTTTAGCCTCTGACTTAGCTTGATATGGTTTGATTTGAGTGATTAGACCTCAACCTTTTTACTTAACCCTTCTCTTTCTTTCTTTTTTGATGAATGATTTAGGAACAAAGCTCTCTCTTTCTTTTCTGAGTTCAGACCGAAATGAAAAAGGAACCTTAGCTTTGGTGGAAGCACTTTGAAGGGATCAATTTTGAGTGAGATCAATTCGAATTTAGATTGGCTATGATTCATTTGGTCCCGTTTGATTTTTTTGTTATAATTTGATTGGACTTTGTTTGAGAAAGTTATCCATAAAAGTAGATTCAGTTTGTTCCATATTGACTGTGTTTATTACTAGTGGCCTGCATCACTTAATTAAAATTGATTAAACCTAATTGGATAGTTAGTCCAATAAAATAATGTTTGTCATCATCAATTATACTAGTTAATTTCTTAACTCAACAGTTAAAAAAAATAAAAAAAAAGTTTATTGTCTAATTATGCTTATATAAATTGTCAATTTTACTCATTAAATAATTCTCTAATATTATACGACATATATAATTTGTAAACACTTAAGTATTTCATTAATAAGAATAGGAGAATAAGGTTCATTCTTAAAAATTGTTTACTAAGTAAAGAGTATTATGTATTTTATTAATTAAATAAATTTTAACTTTTTATTATTTGCTTTATTTTATATTTTTTTCAGAGTGTACTAATCTTCACTAGAAGAATACATTCTTTTCAATTCTAAATAAATGTTTACTTTTAAATATTATTTGAATTTGTTTAACTAGTGCTCCCAAAAAAAAAAAAATTAAAGCTCTAAAAAAAATAGAAAACCTTTTATAGAACGAATAAGAATTTGAAGTTACTAAAACAATTAATGCATTTTATTTATACTTAACCATGGAACATTTTATTTATTGGTTGGTATCTAATCACAACTCTAACATTTTCAAGATATCTAAGTATATTTAATCTAAGGATAATAACCCAAACAGAACTAAACAAGTTGGTCAACTAGCTAGTCAACATATGAAGTTGTTTAATGTTGTTTTGTTAACTCGACTTAGTTTGCATCTCTGAGTAGTTCAAGAATTCTACTCCTTTTGTGGTCGAATTTTTTAATTAAGTATCGAAAAAAAAAATAGTCAACATGTAAATTACATCTTCTTAATTAAAAACCTAGCATAAGGCAGGTTCTAAGATTTTGAATATGCCTTTTGCATAAAGTAACTTATAATGCTAATTCATAATGCATTCCTTTTTTTGAATAAATAAATTTCCATTTCAAAGTTCTTCCATTTGTATACAGCTCATTGTTACATACATAACCTGTAAAATTAAATAAACAATACGGTCCTTTGCTTTTCCTAAAGTTCACGTAAATACAGAATACAGAATATACTTAAACAGAAGTTTTTTCTTTACATTATTTATTATTGTACACTTTCTCATATATTTTAGAAAGTGATTATTATTTTGTTTGATATACCATTCATATCTTTAATTGATATTCAAAACAAGTATTGAACATCGATCTCTTATGGACTTTGTATATAATATTATAATGTTTAATTGTATAGTTTACTTTTTAAATATTGATGCCAACGGTAATATATTTGATGACCTTGCGTCCATGCCCCTCCCAAAAGTAATATTCATTTTATGACCCCCGCCCTCGCTCATTATTTTTCTCCACTTACTTATTTTCATTGATTAGGACAGTAATAAATCTGCTTACTATTAAGAATAGGTTGAGTAGATTAGGTATAATTGAGTAAAATGATACTTAATATATATTGTGTAATAAGGATATTAAAAATATATACCACTTGTTTTTTTGTATTTTTTTGATAGGTATAATGTGTTTGGATAGCTGATATTAGACGCTTTTGAACAATACAAGGAACAATGAACAAGCATTTCGAAAATTAGTTTGAAATGTTATTAAATAAAAATCACCGAAAAAAATGGTTGATTGGATTCTTTTTCACTATTTAGTGTATTTGATAGAAAAAAAAAATCAATAAATCTTTCACAAAAAGGTTATAGATATTACGATAGTTGTTGCTGACTCTTTTGCACGGTATTTTATATTGTTGTATAGAACTCTTTTGTTTCGAAAAAAGTTTTTTCTCTCTCTAGGTAACATTTTTTGTTCATATGAATAACATGCTAATTTTGTTGCAACTATTTGTGACAATTGTGTTCAAACAAAAATATAAAAGTTGCTAATTTTTATTTCTTAATTTGACACAATAGTACAATACTTGCACTATGGTTAGACTAGTCATAAAATTATGGTAGGTCAAAAAACATCTATTTTCAAGACATTTTAGCCTATAAATAACTAACGTAATATGGATTATATTCACGTAAGATATTGTGTATATCTTATACGTATTTATTCAGATTTTTTTAGATTTATTTTTTAAACATTATAAAAAATGCTAGAAGACCAATAAAATTTATTAATATTTAAAAATATAAGTTAAAAATATGTTATTGAATTATTAGATTAAATGAATTAAATTAACGACTAAAAGTATTAGACAAAAAATAATAAATTCTGTTAATTCTTTAGTATTTTTCACTATAAATAAAGGGTGTAATACATGTTCAAAGTATACTATCTGTCTCGAATAATTGTTATATTTCTTAGACTATTACTTACTTGAACATCAAAATTGATACACCCTATCCTATGAAAATACCAACTTGAAATAAGGAGATGTGCCGTAATTTGATGTTTTGATCCTATAAATTCATGTTAAGAGATAACTTTGATGTCACCTCTTGAACAATTAGAACTTGTATATTTTGATATTTGTGATCTAACATTCTTTTTTCACATCTTAATTATGGTTATTAATTGACTTTTATTGATATTTTCTGTAAATACACTTGTACATATTTGTTAGTCAATTATTATTATTATTATTATTGGTGTTGTTATATAGGCGTGTTGCATTGTGAGTTGTCAGTTATGTCATGTGTGACCAATCAAAGTATCTCTCTTTTGAGTCATGAGTTAGGCTTCATAGATGCTCTGTTCTCTCTCTCACATTCTATTCTATGTATAATAACCACAACTCCATTACTTGTAAATACCAAAACCAATCTTCTCACTTCATCATTCATCATTGCCAAATGACAATGATGAAGAAGAATAACAAGGAACAACAACAACAACATTTGAATAATACTTGTTCTCACCAACAACTCTATCTCCTAAACTTCTTCTCCTATGTTCTTGTCTTTGGCTTTGGCTTACTCATTGGAATCACTCTCACTTTATCCCTCAAAACCACTTTCAATTTCTCCCTCAGAAACATTACTTTCCAACTCCAACACTCTCTTCCTCCTCCTCCTCCTCAAATCTCAACCAACAAGCTTTCCATGAATTCATCATCATTGGTGATCAATAATAATACTAACAAAAGGGTAGTGAATAACACAACAAGAATTGGTTTGAGGGAGTTCTTGAAGGCACCAAGAAAGGCCATGCATGACATGAATGAAGAAGAGTTGTTGTGGAGAGCATCAATTGCTCCCAAAATCCATAAGACACCATTCAATTACACACCAAAGGTTGCATTCATGTTCTTGACAAAAGGGCCTTTGCCATTGGCTCCTCTTTGGGAAAGATTCTTCAAAGGCATCAATCAACAATTCTACTCTATCTATGTTCATCCTTTACCTTCTTTCAATGGAACATTCAACCAAACCTCTGTTTTTCATGGCCGAACAATCCCCAGCAAGGTTAGTTTATTATTCCTTTGCATGTGCCCATTTCTTCACTTCATTTTTATTTTCACTTTTTTTTTAATATGAGTTTTAATTCTGATGCACTAATAATGTAAAATTTTACACCATCATTTAATCACATCTGTTTTTCTAATGACCATTCAAATGATAAATATAAAAAGTAAGTATTTTTATTGATGTAATTTTACGTAATTAAATACATATATAAAACTGTTTTATATTAATAGAGTGATAGTAAATTAAAATTTAATTAAAAAGATATAATTTTAAAGAAAAAGTATAGGGTATCAATATATTATCTGCCAACTTATTGTCAATAATAATTAATTATTATATTTTAAACACATATATAAAGAGATACATTCAAAAAATATATCTATAAAGACACTTTTATTAAATACAGCTATAAAAAAGACATTTTTATTAGACAAAGACACTTTTATTAAACACATTTATAAATAAGAGTTGGTAGATGTTGGCAGAAATGTTGTTGGTAAGGGATTGATTTTTAAATTAAAAAGTAAAAGGGGAATTTATTATTATTATTATTATTATTATTATTATTATTATTATATATTTAAAAAATTTAAAGTGATAACTAAAAATGCATATTAAAAATTCAGCTTCCGCCTCCCTCAAATACTTTTTAGATAACTTTATTTTAGCACTCCTTTGGCGTCAAAAAACTCGAGTTTAGAATTAGAATGGAAAGTCAACTCCTCCATCCTAATGTTTAGGGTTTGCGATAATAATGTATAAAATTAGAACTATAATTTCACGTATTAACTCCATGGAATTGAAAAATGATTAAAATTGATTCTTCTATCTCAATTCTATTAGTTCATACAGTACGAATAATCAATTTGAATCCTTAATAATATAATTACTCTCTTTTTAATAAAGTTAGTCAAATATGTCTATAGAACATTATGTTATAATAATATAATTGAAAAGAATTGCATACAAAATTGTATATCTAGTAACATTATAATAATTCACTATTGTAAACTCTGTTGTGATACTCTCCTATGATTCTTTGTCACATCATCAGTTACTTTCAGTTTCAGCCACATATTCACAAAATACAAATAGATCCACCAAACTAATATATATATATATATTAACTAATTACAACTTCGATCTCAATAAATTCTTTATGTTTCTTCCAAATGTATTTAATAACTTTAACATCAATCAACGAGTCCTTAATATAGATTATGTCAAACACGATAATTCCCTTAATAGAAGCCTTATTTAATGTTTATTACAACAGTTCATGTGCATATTGTTTACTTCAAAATGAATGCCAACAATATATACCTAAAATCTCGGCTTAATTATAGTAACATGTGTGTGAATGTGTATATATATGCCTATATTCACATTTCTTCTATGCCTTTCCACACGCACATGCATAATAATATTATTGGTATATTCCACTTAATATCTTTTTTGCATACTTCTTTAAATTTAAGTTTCATGTATAAAAAATGTTAAAAAATATTTTATATAAAATTTTTGAACTAGCAAATAATTAAATTGAGCATTTTTATCAATATAGAAACATACAACTAAATATATATGTAAATAGTTTAAAAAATTGCTATAAAAATATTGACCAAATTAGTCATAATAATGTATTTATATATAAATATATATAACTAAATTTATTTTTAAATACATATATAAATATTTTACTTTCCAATTTTAAAAATCTATATGCACATCCTTCAACCACATATAAAATATTTTGATTTGTACCATAATATAGTATATATTCTTTTATATTTGACTACTAACTTGGTAAATACCTGTCTGCATGAACCTGAACCAAGCAGCCACATTTTGTTATATTTTAATTTAATTTTATTAACGGAAAGTTTAGAGCAGCCCCACTTTGGGGTTTATCGTTGTGAATTGTGATCCTGATCCGAACTGGTTGATTGCTTTGCTTGTATAGTGAGACTTTGACTTGAGACCAAGCAATAATGCATGTTATTACTTTTTGAATGAACAGCAATAATATGCACCATATTACTAAAACCATTGAACACAAACCCAGCTTATATATGTAGTTAACCTGTAGTTTGGAAAAAGACAAAAAAAAAAAAATCCTAAATTTCCAATATAATTTTAGCAAATAGTTTTGGACTTATGGTCCATGGTCAATTGGGACCAACGCACCGTCAAGGCACAGTGAAAATAATATATTATTATTATTATTGGTTGCTTCCGGAATTGGCTAAAGCAAGCTGTTCCATCCTTTTCTTTGATTCCACTCGTTTTGCATCTCTAAGAAAAATCCATTATTCCCCATCTCCAAAGCACACTTTCCCACACAGACCCCTCCTAAACTTTTTATAATTCTTTTCTTCACATACTTTGTCTATCGCATTCAATTTAGAATCTAAATATTCATATAAAAATAAAAGTAAAATATATTTTTTTATTTTTAAATTTTATTTTATTTTAATTTTATCTTAAAATTTTTTTATTTGCATAAAAATATATTCCTAACAACTAATTTTTCAAAAAATTTAAAACCAATTCAATAACAATTTCCTAAGAAAAATTCTAACCCAAGTAAATTAAGTATAATTCTTATGTATTATTGTTAGATTATTTTTAATTTTTTAAAAAATTTAGCTATCAGACATATATTTATTACAAATTAAGAATTTTTAAAATAAAATTAAAATAAAATAAAATTTAAAAATATTTTTAAAATTTTTGATAAATTTATTAGACAAAAATATATTTTACCCTAAAAATAAATATAAAGTATGTATTACATTAATATTAACAAGAACTTTTGTGCATGCATTAAATATTTGTATGGCACATTGATAATTTATTGATTGAAAAGTGCTACAAAAATAAAGTTAGCTCTAAGGTTCATAGAATTCAGCATAAAGAATAGGCACCAATAATAATGTCAACTAAAGAGTGTTTCATATGATTTTAGCAGCCAATTAAGACTTCCATTAATATGTAATTTATAAAGAACTTTAGCAGCCAATCAAAAGTTCAAAACTATTGGCCTTTATATATTTTTGGTTATTAATGTTTGGTTTTTGGACAACGGTTATTTAGTTTAACTAGCAATCCAATTTAACATATTTAGCTTTTTTTTGGAACTTGAACCCATTATCTGTTTCTTTTGTTAGCCCGGTTTTGATTTTTTTTCACAACTTTTATCAATAAACTCTAGGCCTATTCAGTTTTATAAAAAGCATCCAACTAAGAAGCCAACAAAAAATTCATGACCAAAAAAAAAAAGAAGCCAACAAAAACTTAACTAATTTCATCAAATTAGTCAATTACTTATATTTTTCTTAAATTATTCTTTTACCTCTTCTTACTTCTCTTTTCTTCCAATATTACTAATTTCATCTACCCATTATCAGCCACCATCCTACATCCTAAATCCTAAATCCTAAATCCTAAATCCTAAATTTTAAATCTTAAATTATAAACCATAAATCCCAAGTTAATAAACTATACATTATAAATTCTGAATTCTGAATTCTAAATTTTATATTCTAAATTGGTTTTATTTTATTTTAATTTTGGATATTTTTTTTAATGTTGAATTATTGGCGGAATGCTGTCTCCCAAAACTTTTTCTAAAAGAAAAAATTGAAAATGTTGAAATTAAAGTTTGATGGTAAATTTGTTTGGTGACATGCATGCAGGAGGTAAAGTGGGGTGAAAATAGCATGATAGAGGCAGAGAGACGCCTACTAGCAAATGCACTTCTTGATTTTTCCAACCAAAGATTTGTTCTTCTTTCAGAGTCATGCATTCCTCTCTTCAATTTCTCAACCATATACACATACCTCATCAACACACCTCAAACCTTTGTGGAGGCCTATGATGATCCAAGTGATGTAGGCCGTGGAAGATATAGCCCAAAAATGAGGCCACAAATTAGGCTTTCCCAATGGAGGAAAGGCTCCCAATGGTTCCAAATCGACCGTGCCCTCGCCGTCGACATGGTCGCCGACCGCCAGTACTTCCCGGTGTTTCAAAAGTTTTGCAAGCCTCAATGCTATAGTGATGAACATTACTTGCCCACAATGGTTAGTATCAAATTTTGGAGGAAGAATTCTAATAGGACATTAACAAAGGTTGATTGGTCAAGGGGTGGACCTCATCCATCAAGGTACATAAGGTTTGATGTCACTATTGATTTTTTGGAGAAATTAAGGTATGGAACTACGTGTTTGTACAATGGAAAGATCACCAATGTTTGTCATTTGTTTGCAAGGAAGTTCACCCTTCATGCTTTGGATAGATTGTTGAGGTTTGCTCCAAAGATAATGCAATTCAATTGATCTTCTTGTATTTTTGCATTCTATTTACTTTTTTTAAAAATATTGATTTTTACATCATATTCATTTGTTTATAAGATTAATTTGTAGTTGTCAAGAATCTTCTTTCTATTGTTTTCTTCTATTTTTTGCTTTCACTGATGTGTATGCATGTCAAGTCATGTATATTCATTTTCATCACCTTAGTTTTCTATGTACTTCTACCATATTAAACATGTATACTTAATTAATAGTGTGCAAAGATCAGCTAACAAAAAGACCCAATTATTAGGTAGGATTAATTAGAAGATAGAATATTTTTTTAATGATGTATATTTTAACAAGAATAATCTTATTTAATAGTCACTAGTAGGAGTTTCTTTTTATTTTTTATTTTTTTATATAGGACTAGTAGGAGTTTTTACTTGCATGACAGTGACATACCCACAGAGAAACAATTGAAAAAAAAAAAGAAACTTTTTGCTAAAAAGTCTTAATATCAGAAAGTAATTATGCTTGAGTAAAACTTTAAAAACATATTATAAGTGAACAATATTTTGAAACATATTATTATAAGAAAAATTTATTTATTTTTGAATTATTATGATTTTACTAATTTGATTTCAAGTATTAAATATTAAATAACATAAACAACCATTTCATATCTATTTTTATAATTATACCTCTTAAAAGTAGTTTATTTTTCATATATAAAACGCGATAAATTATATTAAACTACTTTTAACTAAAGTAATCAAACATAAAATCGACTATTTTAAAAATAATTGTATAAATAAAAATTGTTGAAATAAGTGTAATTTTTATAGGTTTGGAGACACACCTTACTTCAAAATAATAAATCAGGAGATATGGCATGACATGGAATCAATCCATTTAGTTAAACATATAGTAGACGCATAGAGTATATCCAAATACATACATATATAACATATTTAGAGTTTGTTTGAATGCCATTTTAAAAAAAAAAATCTTTTTTTTAATGATATATTTTTTAAAAAATTTTTATAAAAATAAAAGTGATTTTATATTTAGATATCTTATATAAAAAGATCTTTTTATTTATCAATTATATTTGAATAAAATAAGATAAAAGTACGTTTTTGTTTATTTATTATATAAAAAATATTTTTTAAAATGAATATATCCATTGTAATTAATTTTCTTTGTCAATCTGTTATCTTTTACCTAACAAACAATATATATGTTGAATATATTATTTTCATCAGAAGCCATACATAATTGATTAATAATTCTATATATAAAAATACTAATGTGGTAATTAAATACCATATTGTTATCTTGCTAAAGTTAATTCTCCTATAATTATGCGAATGCATAGCACTATCAGATGAAAATTGATTGGATTACATTTATGTCCAACAAGGTAGGTGATTTTTTAGGCCTAATCACGATCAGAGTTGAGGAAGGTTTGAAAAATGCTAACAATACAAATACTTTTTATTTTTAATACCAATCATAAATATATAAATTAAAATTAACATTGTTTCGCACAAAATCATAAAATGTATAGCATACTCAAAACATATCCAATTCGTATTAAATGTCATTGTTTATCAGTTACATCATGACAAATCTAGTTATTAAAAAAGATTAAAATTAACTTAAATATACACAATATTATTTTATACTTTTCATTTTTATTTTATTATCATAAAAAGTCATACATATTATAAGAGTACCTCATCTTTTTACTAACGGTTCTTCCATTCAATGGTTTCTATTGAAAAAAAGCATAATAATATTGTGTTTGACAAAAATATATGAGATTTTAAAAGGTTGAAGCATATGTTTAGTCCTTAACATATTCGTAGATGAAGTGCAGAGTAGATAAAAAGATAGCTAATAAAAAAAGAATAAATTACCATTTGTATCCATGAAAGATACAAACGCTGAGAAATTATTTTATTAATTTAATGATGCCCAAACAAACCATTAATCGTGGATTAGTAGGATTTAGGAAAGTTATTGATTGTTAAGTTGCAAAAATATGCATTGGATAAATATGCAAAGATTCTTTAGAGTGCATACAAATAATTGTCTGTATGGTGTGTAAAAGATATAAAATGATTGGCATAGCATCAGACCAAAGAAAAAGATGGCCTGGACAAACAATTATCTCCATATAAAAAATCAGTTACAAAATAAATTTTTATATATTTATATATAAATATATATAATGTTTAATTTATTTTTAATTTGTATTTTATATTTATATATATATTTTATACAAATAACTAATATCTAATATATATGAAAAATAATTAAAAAAAATAATGCGTGCTATATCTTTTTATGATGTCTTTATTCTGAAAAAATGTACTAGTGTTCCATTTTTTTTTTTAAAGTCTAGATAACTAATGCACTCTCTTGTTATTTATCTCGTAAAACAACCAACTTTTTATCCCAAAAAAACTGATTCAATTAATAAAATATTGATTTAAACAAATAAAACGCTGATTTAAATTAACAAAATACTGATTTACCCCTAATTACATTCTGATTATGTGTCACGCTTCTTTCATGCCGTGTTTTTTCACTGACCATCACTCTTTAATGTTTGTGCGCTTTCGTGACTCCTCCTCTTCCTTTCTGCCGCGTCCTCTATTGATCGTCATTATTATTGCTCAACGTTTTCCATTGCTGCCGTCCATCATTCTCTTCACGACGGACATCGCGATACCAACTATCTCGGCATTACGTCCTTCACTCAGCATCGGATCTTTCTGTTCGCGGCAACAATGAATAGTAGTGGCAGTTATCAATAGCAGGATGAAGCATCCGACTCATCTAATAGGCGATAAACTTGCATCTATTCTTCTACTCGTGGATCATTACTCTTCTATTCACTGAAAAAGAACTTAAACACCCCAAAGCTTAAACAAAAAGAAGTGTCCTAAACATAACAAAAAGAAACATCTATAATCGTTGAAATAATCTCCAAAACCTAACAAAACAAAGCATTTAAAATTATTGAAAAAGAATATCCAAACGGTGAAAACTCAGATCGGTGACAAAGATGAAGCTGGAGGTAGAACAGAATTGCATGCAACAACGATGGCAACCGATGGGTAGAGATTGTGACAACGGCGTTGTGACATGGTCATCACCTCAGCATTCCGACACGTCTTGGTGGACGACGCATATTTCTAACGCAGTAGTTATTATGGATCATCTAAGTTAATTAGTCAGTACCTTGACCAATAGTCAGTCACTCATATAACTTAATTAGTTAGCTTCTCTGGCTTATGTACATGTATATATATACATACAATCTGTAACTAATTAATCAATGAGATTACCCATTTTCTCTCTGCGTTCACGTGTTCTAATTTAGTATCAGAGTAAATTCTCATCACAATTCCGCTACACTTACTTTCTCATTGTGATTTTTTGGAAAAAATTTCCGATTTTCTCGCCTTATTTTTTCTTTTCCTACCTTTCTTTTTCGAGCTGCTTGCTTCACCGATTCCGATCAAGATGTCCACCATCTCTAAATCGAATCTCTCTCAAGGCAACTTGAACTATTCGGCACAGTCTTCTCCGATTTCCGAGGCTTATTCGCTTCAGTCCGGCGATCATCTAGGACTTGTGCTTATTTCTCAGCAGCTACAAGAAGACAATTATGTTTCGTGGTGTAGATCAATGCGTCTTGCATTGAGTGACAAATGCAAGATTGGCTTCATTGATGGTTCTTTACAGAAACCAGATCCAACTGTTCATCTAGTGCTTGTAGAATCTTGGCAATGCACCAATGACATCGTCACGATGTCGTTGCTAAACTCGATCTCCAAGGACATTGCTACGAGCGTGATCTACGCAAGTTCAACCGCTCTCATTTGGCAGGACATGGAGACTCATTTATCTCAAAGCAATGCCTCTTTAAGTTGAAACGATCTCTCATGTCACTGACCCAAGGCGCTCTCTCTATTTCACAATACTTTACGAAGTTGAAGATCCTTTTGGAAGAACTCAATATCTTCAAGCCTTTGGTCTTGTGCTCCTGCATGCAGTGGTGTCAAATCAATTCAAACCTACCTCAATCAAGAATATGTCATGTTGTTCCTCATGGGGCTCAATGAAAATTTGATAAATGTTAGAAGTCAAATCCTATTATCGGATCCCTTCCATTCAATTGAAAATTTTTTCTCTAGTCTTGCAAGAAGAGAAACAAAAGGCACTCACTTCTCATCAACCTAGCCAGCACATGGCATTTGCAGTCAAGAAATTCTCGAAGTTCTATATGCATCAAAATTTGAAGCCAAAGGATAAGAAAGATCGTCTAACTTGTTCTCATTGTAGACTCATGGGACACACTGAAGACAAGTGTTATCGTTTTTATGGCTATCCACCAGGGTATCTACAAAACAAGACTCCCAAGCCTCAGGTACATCATGTGGCTCAAGTGAATCATGCTCAAGAAGTTCAAGATTCATCACCCACCTCTACCTTCTCTCTCACGACAGCTCAATACAACCAATTGATGGCCCTTCTTCAAGCACAGCAAGCCGTTCAAGACATTGAACTCGAGATATATGCAGGTGAAGTGTTCTCTTCTTGTCACATGAACCAAAAGGCAATTCCAAGTTCCTGGATTATTGATTCAGGTGCTACCACCCATATCACCAACTCCTTTAGTTCTCTAGTTGACCTAAAATCATTATCTAACCACTTTGTTACTTTACCTGATCATACCGAAATTCGTGCGTTAGCCATTGGTAATGTTGTTATCAATCCTGTTTAACACTTGTTAGTGTCATATTCATTCCATCCTTTAGAGTCAATTTGATTTCGGTTAGTTCTCTTCTAAAATTATCAAATTGTAGTGTCTATTTTTCTGATCTATCATTTTTGATACTGGACAAGAACTCCAATCCGGTGGTTGGCGAAGGTGATGAAGTTGATGATCTGTTTGTTCTGTAATCACCACCCTTTATGCATGCTCCCTCTCATGATGTTGATAATTATCATTTAGTTTCTTTTGTTAGTAGCTCTACTTGCATGCAACATTAGGTCATACGTTTGAAAAAGTCTTCAATAGGTTGAATTCTATTTTGTCTTCAACGCCCTTAAAATTCAATCACTCGAATTGTGATGTGTGTCCATTAGCCAAACTTAGGCGTTTATCCTTTCAATCAAATAATAACTTTTGTTCTGCCATTTTTTATTTGGTTCATTATGACATTTGGGGGCTTTATCGTGTCCCTACATATAATAATATGAGATTTTTCCTTACTGTTGTGGATGACCACTCTAGATTCACATGGACCTTCTTGTTGAAACATAAATCTGATGCTGCTAATACTCTTATCAATTTTTTCAATATGGTTGAGACTCAATTTAAGACTAGGATAAAGCAAATGTGATCAGACAATGTAAGTGAACTTTCACTCATTGAATACCTTAATTCGAAAGGGATAGTGCATTAATTCTCATGTGTTGAAAGGCTTGAGCAGAATTCCATAGTTGAAATGAAAACACCAGCATTTGCTCAATGTGGCTTGTGCTCTATTCTTCCAATCCAAGGCTCCAGTTGAATTTTGGAGCGAATGTATTCTGACTGCCACATTTCTCATCAACAGATTACCAAGTTCAGCCCTTCAATATAGCTCACCATATGAGAAGTTATTCTCTAAACAGCCAGACTACTATTCTTTTCGGGTTTTTGGTTGTCTAGCTCATGCTTCCACCTTCATTTCCAAATGACACAAATTCTCTCCATGTGCAGTGCGGTCAATTTTCATTGGATATCCTTCTGGCTACAAGGAATATAAGCTCTATGATCTAATTGCTAAGAATATTTTTATATCGAAGGACGTTACCTTTGTGGAGTATGAGTTTTCATTTCAACAATCCTCTAAGACTTCCAGCACCATTGTTGATATCTTTCTTGATGTGGTCATGCCTCTTTGGCTTCCAAATGTAAGACTTAGTTTCTCTTCACCAACTACCAATGTAGAGCCACAACTTCAACAAGTCCCAACTTCATCTCAGGCGATTCCCACCACTGAATTTTACTGAACATCTAGACCATCAAGGCCACCTCCGTACCTCAAGAATTATCATTGCCATAATGTTTATCACGTGAATTTTAAATATCTCTCTCAACTTCACTATGCTTTCATTGCCAATGTTGCTGCAATCCCTGAACCCGCTTTCTTCTGTCAAGTGGTCAAGTTTCCAGAATGACGAAGAGCAATGGATGAAGAACTTCAGGCCATGGAAGACACGAACACTTGGTCTTTGGTGCCCCTGCTCGTTGGCAAACACACCATTGGGTGTAGATGGGTCTACAAAGTCAAATGCAAAGCAGATGGCTTTGTGGACAGATATAAAGCCAGGCTAGTTGCAAAAGGATATACCTAACAAGCTGGTATAGACTTCAAGGACACATTCTCATTCGTGGAAAAACTCACCACTGTTTGAGTGCTTCTGTCATTGGCAGTTGTAAACAAATGGTCTTTGCTTTAAATGGATGTGAACAATGCTTTCTTGAATGGGGATTTATTCGAAGAGGTATATATGGACCTACCTCTCGGGTACAACTCCAAAAATTTTGGACTTATATGTAAGTTGAACAAGTCCATATATAGTCTGAGGCAGGCTTCACATCAATGGTTTTGCAAATTCTCTTCAGCATTGTTTAGCCACCACCAAACAATCAAGGCGTGATTACTCCCTTTTCATCTATGGTAGTGGCGACCAAACGGCCTATCTCCTTGTATACGTAGAATTACTAGTTTCATCTTTAGTAAAGTGATCCCATGTCCAAGACCTAGGTCTAGAAGATTTTCTCTTACCTTCGTCGGTCTCAGTTTCAACAGAGTCATCAACGAGAGCTTCTTCAACAGTCCGCCTTTTCCCTCGGCTTCTACTAGCAAGCTTCCTTGTGTTTCGATGAGGAGCTGGCACAGGTGGCAAAGCAGTCGGAGATCTGATGCTTGTTGATTCATTCGGAATAGGAACTGGAGGCAATCCAGTGTTGCCTATATTCTCACTTGAACTGACGTCAAACTACATAAACAAGCAATAACCATTAACCAGCAATAAACAAAACAGAACAAAACTTGATAATCTGAACAAGCAATGAACAAAACCAGCAATAAACAAGCAATAACCAGCAATAAACAAGCAATAAACAAGCAATAATAAAAAAATTAATATTTAAAAAAAATTCATTCTCTGACTGTTGAAGTTGTTCAGAGTGTAGCAGCATATGATGTTGTAAATATGAATTCAATGCAATGCAATACATTGCATCTTGACCAACGATTTCACTCAAAGTAGGGCCCCATAGAGAACGGATCATGATGATACATGAAACAGACAAGAGTAAAGAGTTATGTAACAAGAACTCAATAGTACCTTCCAATTCATCTTATATGGGATAGTGAGGCATGTGTGTTTACTTTGGGTGAGAGAGGGACCACACTTTTCTTTGTCCTTTTGGTGCTTTGGAATTAACATGAATTACAATAATCTGAAACTAGTTGCACTATGCACGTTTTAAGTTTTTATGAGGGAAAGAAACAGCTACAGTTTTTATGCACAGACTCTGCTAAATGCCCTCTCATCATTTTTTTACAATCAACAAAATAATAGTGACATCTTTCTAGATATCCAATTCAATCAAAGGTAAAAATCAAGAATATAATTTAGGTGTTAGGAAACAAACGTGTTAAAATTCTATCATAATATTACTAATTAATTTGGTTGAAATATGTTTTACACCACATCAGTAGAACTTGATCAAGTATCTCATAATTTATTTACTAACAATAAATTCTTAATGAAATTTAGATTTAGAACGAATTAATTCTTGACATGAGGTTATTTTTTTCTTAGCTTTTAATATGCTGCTTGTTGCCTTAGTTTTGAGAATTCATGTTGCTTCAATTTTCTTAATTAATTCTTATCATGTATTCATATCTGAACAAGCAATGAACAAAACCAGCAATAAACAAGCAATCATCAGCAATAAACAAGCAATAAACCAGCAATAAACAAAATAGAACAAAACTTGATAATCTGAACAAGCAATGAACAAAACCAGCAATAAACAAGCAATAACCAGTAAGACCAAAATTACCAACAATAGACTGAATACATGGTAAACACTAAACAGCAATACCAACAATAACCCTAACCTGAATAAACTGAACAATAACCTCAAGCAGCAATACCAACAAGGCAACAATGCATCAGTAAAGTTTACCTGAATAGATGGCTCAGGCTCCATATGCACTTGAATCGGTGGCTGGGTGGGAGACTTTCTGAGTGGAGGAGGTGAGGTCGGAGACTCGGAGGTGGTGAGGTGACCCTACAGAACCCAGAAATGCTGCTGGGTGGAGGCTTTCTGGGTGGAGGCGGCGAGGTCGGAGGTGGTGAGGTGACCCTACAGAACCCAGAAACACTGCTGGGTGGAGGCTTTCTGGGTGGAGGCGGCGAGGTCGGAGGTGGTGAGTAGGAGTCCTGTGTTGATCGTCGCCCGTGGCTGTGCTACCCTGTGGCTTTTGGGTCAGTGGGTGACTGGGTCTTCGTCTTCGTCGTCGCGGTGGGTGGGTGGCTCTACTGGCTCAGGCTTGCTTCGACTTCGAGTTTCAAGGAGTGAAGAAGGTGAGATTTGGAGGAAGAGGAAGGCTTCGAGTATCAAGGAGGTGGGTGGCTCAGGCTGGCTCCGTGGGGGGTCTGGCCGTCTGGGTGAGTGGGCGAGATGTGGTGGCTCCGATCTGGGATTTGGGCGGGGTTAGGTTTCCATGGGGGGAGGGACTCGCACAGCACGGCAGCAGTAAGGTAAGGTAAGGTAAGTAGGTACTAGGTAACGCATTTGGGGGGTGTGGTAGTTTTAATTTTTAGGGTTTTGGGAAGAACCGGTTCGGTTCGGTTCGGTTAGGGTTTTGGTGACAAGAACCGAAAACCGAACCGAACCGCAGAAAAACAGCAAAACATCACTTTTTTTGGTCTTTTCGGTTTTCAGTTATTTCGGTTTTTGGTTTTTTCGGTTCGGACTTTCGGTTTAGTTCGGTTCGGATCGGTTTTGAACACCCCTACTAGGTAACGCGTTTGGGGGGGGTGGGGTAGTTTTAATTTTTAGGGTTTTGGGAAGAACCGGTTCGGTTTGGTTTGGTTAGGGTTTTGGTGGCAAGAACCGAAAACCGAACCGAACCGCAGAAAAACAGCAAAACATCACTTTTTTTCGGTTTTTTCGATTTTCGGTTATTTCAGTTTTCAGTTTTTTCGATTCAGTCCATCGGTTTAGTTCGGTCCGGATCGGTTTTGAACACCCCTAACATAAACGACATTATTCTGGCCAGTCCATCTAAGAACATGTTGTACAAGGTACATAAGTTATTGGAATCACTCTTCAAATTGAAGATTCTTAGTGATTTTAAGTATTTTTTGGATTTAGAATTGGCAAGATCAGATGAGGGAATTGTTCTTAGCCAACGTAAGTATACCCTTAGCATCCTTGAAGACACCAATTTCGCTGAATCTAAGCCCACCTCTTTGCCTATGGAACTCAACCTAAGGATTAGTAGCTCATATGGGGAGTTGTTCGAGGATCCCGAAGCTATAGAAGGCTTATAGGGAGATTGAGGTACCTCACCATCTCACCTCCGGACATCACCTACGCTGTCTCCACCCTTACTCCATCATCATTATTATCATTACCATCATCGTCTTCTTCTTATATGTATAACAGTTCAAATTTATAATGCACCAAAATTCTTTAATGATGGTGACACACAAACAAAGTCAGTTCAAAACAAGTTCAGACTAAAAGTGCACCTTATTTGAATCCAGAATGCACCAAAATTAATTTCAGAATGCACCAAAATTACTGATGATACATGAATAAACTCGGTTCAAAATAAGCATAGACCAAGTACACCTTATTTAAATCTAGAATGCACTGAAATTACTTAATGATGACGTCACACAAATGAACTCAATTCAAAACAAGCACAGACAAAAAATGCACCTTATTTAAATCTAGAATGCACCTAAATTACTTAATGATAACTCAAAACTCCTCCTCATTGTCGTCGTCGTCCTCCTCCTTCACTATCATCATCTTCTTTTTTTATTTAGCTTTTCCTTCTTGTTTTACTTTCTCATAATTCTTTATGTTTTACTCTCTTAACAAGAATAAAAAAATCAAACAAAAAAGAAGAAAAAATATATAATGCTACAAAATCACTAGGAAGAGGAGGAACCTATATTCATTTAACTAAATAAAATTGTAATATATTACAAATATGTTCATTCAATTCTAATATGAGAAGCAATGCTTCTAAAAGAAGAAATAAGAGCAACAGAAAAGAAGAAGAAGAAGAGAAAAAAAATGTAACATTAAAGAAGACATTTTTGTGTTTTTATAGTAAAATTTTGATGTTAAAATTAAGAAATTTATATATTATTGTTAAGAAATTTTGGTGTTATTTATTCTAATAAATTCTGCATAATTCAAAACTCTTCTTCCTCCTCATCTTCTACCCCTTCTTCTTTTTCTTCTTCTTTTTCATTTTTTTCTTTTTCATCTTCTTATTTTTATTTCATTTTCTCGTAATTTTTTTTGTTTTATTCTCTTAAGAGGAATAAAACAAAAAAAAGAAAAAAAATTAATGCTGCCAAATTACTAGGAAGAAAAGAAAAAAAAAACACAGCAACAACATTAATAAAAGAACGATGGGGAGAAAACACTCGAAGAAGAAGAAGGAACGTGAAGTGTAACACCCTTCCACACAGAACCTTACACCTAGGATGTAAAACAGAGGTGGCAAGGCACTATGACTTCTAAAATAAAATACATACATATAATAACAGAAAGAATATAATAAATTAGGAGTTTTGAAAAATGGGTAAAACAAAATCGTGAAATAAAAAGCGCAACGCTCCGAAAATGGAATAACTTGCGTGTGAAGAAACTTAAATATCATAGATATGAATAAGCGAAAGAGTGGATAAATAGCCAAGAATATAGCATAACTAGCTTCTGACTCAGCCTGCGAAGCTAAGGCTGGCCGGAGAATATTTACATACATATACAAGTGCCCCAAAATACCCAAAATACAGAAATAAAAGCTTAACTCTCCTTTAACTCTACTTAGCAAAAGAACCCAGAAACCGCTCCGCTTCAAGAATCCAGACACCTAGTGATGTGCCTCTCGACCTGCATTTGAAAACAACAACACAGTATGGGGTGAGAACCGGAGGTTCTCAGCATGGTAAAGGTGCCACACACATAATATATAAGGTCTTGGGAATGCCAGAGGCAATCCTAGAACGCTGACACTCAATTGTAAAGCTTAATTCTAAACAGAAACCATAAAAGGGTAGGTGTTCTAAGGAATACTAAACTTACTTACTTAATCCTAACTTTATCACCAAACCGATCCACCTTTCCTCTGCTCATCCATCACCAATGATTTAGCAAAGACAGACAACCAAATAAATTCAAGCACAAGTAGAAAACAGGTAGTGCAGGTAGCAAATATAACAATTAGTAAAATATATATTCAGTTAGACAATTCCAAGTAATGCATAGTAGACAAAACAAACAGAATACACATGATGTATGCCTGTCCTATGGCTGATGAGGCTCATTTGTCGGTTATCCAGCCAACCCGACAAGTCCGAAAATCTTAGATTGTCCCTCGTTGTGCATCCCCATGAGTCTATGCATAGATTTTCTCATTTCATTCATAATTCATACATTCATTCATTCATATATAACTTACTCAATGGGGGATATCCATTCCCAGGAATTTATAGGTTCCCGATCACCCTTACGACATAGGGTCAACAGAGTATCGAGTTTCAACCTAGATCACGTGGTAGCAAGCCACGGTTCTGTTACCCAGGGAAACTCATATCTCAGATATCATTAAATTCATAGGCCGCATAATATTCAAATCATTCTCATTCATCATATAATCATTCATCTTAGCCATAGCAACATGTATTCATTTAACTTTCACCTCATTCTCTTGTAACTCATCACATTCACCCTTTTCTTCATCCCCAAGTTACCTCAATTTCCTAACTTCAACTAATTACTAAGCTTACTAGTAAGATCTAGGGTTAAAAGGATAAAAATAGAAGTTTAGAGGTTCAAAACCATGTTTTAATCATAAAAATACAAGTGCTTGTGCATCCACACAATTTGTGAAAAGTAGAGCGTGTGCGTGCGCACACCAACCAGGAACTACTTGGTGTGCGTCCGCCTTACCTATGCGAGCGCCACCAGCAGAAAGCATATCCTGGTGCGTGCGTGCGCACAATTGCGTGCGTATGCACATTTTCTTAAAGCACCAGATGTGCGTGCGCACAAAGGCGTGCGTACGCACAAGTGAAGTTGTTGCTACTGCTGGGTGCATGCGCACATCAGTAGGCATAGGCACACACCAGAAACTCTGGTTCTGCTGCATTTTAAAAATTTTCAATTTTTTGCATCAGATTTCCGACATGCATAACTTCCTCTACAGAATTTGGTTTTTGCAAAATTTATATCGTTCTCAGGTTTATAAAATCCTCTTTAATTCGAAACAAATCTCATTTTCATCCAAAATTTGAGATTCAAGTTATGGACCAAAGTTCATTAAAAATCAATTTTTTCCAAAATTACCAAACCCTTATTTTTACCAAAATCTCATTCCATACCAGAATATTTCACAGCTAAAGCATACCAATACTCAACTCCATACCTTCCATTCATTTTACAACACATCACACCCAATATTCTCAACCATTCAATAACTCCCTACATATGCACATACATCTTCACCATTCCTCAACCTAAATCAATGGCAAATATACTCATGTATACACATAGTTCCCTTGTCACACATGCCAACATATACACTTAACCCTTTTATTCAACAATTACCAACAATAAATACTCCACATCACTCTTATGAATAGCTCAACATTTACATCAAGAATTGCTAATTTATATCAAGTACACTAAATCAACTTCCATCAAACTTAATTGAAGTCATCATCAAACACCAACACTACACTTTTAACAAAATCATCAATCACTACTCATTCTCAATATCATTTAATAAATCCATCAAAGTTACTAAATATTAACATAATTACACGTTTCAACTTATCTTAGGGTCGTCTAGCCTAAGTTTTCAGAGAGCATTACATATTAAATGTGCGAAACCTAAACCATACCTTGGTCGATTTTCGCGTTGGTCCAAGACAACCCTTAAATCATACACATAGCCCCACAATTCACAAAAACGCCAAGACCTTGATGCCAATCCTTCACCAAGACTTCAAATGTCCACAATTCAATCCCAAAACTTGTATACACACACCTAGTTCACACCTATTATACATATATGATTCAAAATTCAAAATTCACATACTCTAAACCAAGAATTTGGCCAAGGAAAGAAACCTCACCGTACACCGGACTAATAGAGCTAAAACCAACAAGCTCCACAAGCTAATTTGAATCTAGAGAATCAAATTTAACAAATTCTCAACTTGGGCACACATAATTTTCAAAAATTGAGGAAAAGGGGAGGCTGAAATGCTAAAGTGACTTACCAAAGAAATTGTTCCGATAAAATGGTAGAGCTCGACGGGCTGGACGCGTAGCCGCAAACGGTGCGGCGATCGGAGTTCGGATGAGGAAGTTATAGTGGTTTGAGTAATTGAATGAGGGTTAGGTTTTGCTCTAGTTCTTCTCCCTCCATAAAATGTTTCCCAGCATAATTGATGAAGAAGAAGGGAAATAAGAAGCTGTGTCTTCTTTAATGGGTTGGGTTTTGGGTCCATTTTGGGTTCGGTTCAACTGATTTGATTCGTTTGACTTAATTTTGGATCAAATTCTTTGAATTTAGTGTTAAAATTCTTGTTTTGAAGAGCTCTATCCTATTTTAATATTAGATTTGCATTTCTAATTTTTCTAATTAAAATTAGATTTATTAACTAATTATTTACTAACTTTAGCGGGGTTTACACGAAGAAGAAGAAGGATATGAACGTTCACGTTAGTGGCTGAGAGTTTGAGCATGTATTTACGTTCTCACTAATAAAACTGATTTTTGTTAAACTTAAGCTGATGTAGTTAGACTTGGTTATCAGAAAAACTTGAATATATAACTGATAAAAGATAAAGATAAAAATAAAAAGAATTAACTAACTGTTGACGGTAAAAAATTTAACAATAAAAAATAAAATTAAAATTTATTTAAAAGTTAGAGATATAATTAAATTAAATTAAATATTTAGAACAATTTTAAAAAATTTTAAAAATGTTACGGGCAAAAAACACCTCAGAGAGGGAGCGCGCTAGAATATATTGAAGTACTACTACAAATCTACAATACTACTATATGATTTTTTCCATTATGAGGATTTATTGTATTCTAGTAAGAGAACAAAATATTCTGTGTTATGCTGAAACCTTTTTATGACATTCAGTTTTCAATTATAAATATGCCTGTCCAAACTAAGACGTAGCACATATTTTAATGTAGATTTTGTAGTGTAATGTGGACCAAACTAAGACCAGAAAGATGGAACAAACATTTGAACTTTGAAGTCCTGCTATAAAGTTACGAAGAAATTGCTTGAAAGTTTCACTTCAGTTTCTCATGCCAATAAAGTGCCTTTAATTAATTGCATACCCTTATTGCCACGCACGCTATGTTGCATTATCATCCTTCTCCTATTTCTGCGAAATTCATTCACTCTCTCACAGTCTAATTATTAATTTGAGGGACCAAAAATCTCAAGACGAAGTAATAAAATGGAAATTTTTTAATTATTTCAATAATAACGGTGGTTGAAATAATTTAAATAATATATATTTTTATAATTTAAATTAACTACTAAAACTGTTTGAAATATCAGTATTTTTAGAATACATGAAATTTTTCCAATAAAGTTAACCATAATAAGGACGTGTATGTACATATCATCTACACCGCGTAATAATTATTCTCAAGTCTAACTACGGAATTTTGAATTTGAATTGCAACATTTTTGTTGTTTAGTCAAACAAAATTGAATAACTAAATTACATAGCACAGCTGTTGTTAATGTAACTTTAATTTGTCCCTACTCTTTAATGGCCGGCAGCAGCATGTAATGTGCCATGTGGATTTGTTTGAGATGTGTCCAAATGTGGTATAGTGCAAGATATTTGGTTTTTTATCACTTAGTTTGTGAATTAAAATTTTGGTTTAATTATTCTCTTAATTTGTATAGTTTTACTAAATTATTAATTTATTTTTTACAATTTAAAAATTTACAGTTAGATTTTTTATTAGATAAAATTTATAACTAAATTTTTTAGTTGCTATTTTCAAAAAATTAATAATATTAAAATATTTATTTATTTTTAAGAAATTTTATAATTTATTTTATATCAAACACTAAAACGAATATTCCAAAAAATATTTTATATTTTTAATTAAAAATAATTTGAAAAAACATACTTAAATATTTTTTATCCAATATAAAGACTCAATTATAATTTTTTTTAAAGAGAAAATACCATTTTCTTTTTCTGCGAGATGCTAAAATGACACTCCCCTTCTCTCTATTTATAAAATGTATATTTCCCCTTATAACATTTAAAAAATATTATTTTTAATTCATTTTAAATTTTTTTGTGTTAACTAATATTAACTTTATCCATTTTCAAAAAGAACTAAATTATTTTTTACAAAAATACCCTTTAACAAAAAACTTATTTTTTTGTCATTAAATTTTACTTAGCAAA
>NC_029776.3:92129644-92135691 GCF_000817695.3 Arachis duranensis
AATAATTAAAAAATTATTGAAGGCTATCTTAGAAAAAAAATAATTTAATTATTAAATTTTTTAAAAAATATTTTGATAAAAATATAATTTAATCAATAAAAAAATAATTTATTAAAGGGTATTTTAGTAAGCAAAATTTAATGATAAAAAATAAAATTTTTGCTAAAAGATATTTTTATAAAGAATAATTTATTTTTTCTTGAAAAATGGATAAAGTTAACATTAATTAACACAAAATTTAAAATGGACTAAAGAGGAGATTTTTTTAAAAATTATAAGGGAGAAAAAAATATATTTTATAAATAGAGGGGAGGGGAGTGTTATTTTAATATCTCGCAGGAGAGGAGAATGGTATTTTCTATTTTTTAAACTATAAAGATTTAATTAAAAATTTGGTAAAAATATAAGGATCGACAAAATAATTAATTAAGGATATATTTTCTTGGATGATTTTGGGTTTTCTAAAAATTATTTTAACTCTAAATTGAAAGAGCCTAGCAGCGGAAATAACACAAATATCCAACACAAAAACAATATGGAAGCACTCACAACTCAATATGACAGAAACTATAACAAGCAAATATAGTAAGTAAAGCAATAACAAGAACACACAGAGATTTTAACGTGGAAAACTCCCTTAATGTGAGAGGTAAAAAACCAAGGGTCGTCCAGACCAATGAAATAGCTCCACTATAATCAAATGAGATACAAGAGAGTCTCAAACAAAGCACAAAAATGTGCATATAACCAACCAAAACATCAAAGCACCAAAGCTCACAAATAAGAAGCAAGAAGATAAAATATACCCAAAAAATAGAGCTGCTGTCTAAGCCAATTTTTCCCTCTGCAGATCTGTAATTAAAATCTCCACCGTTCAGAATGAAGAACAAGATGTGAAGAATCTATAGTCCAAATTTCACATCGATCGAACGGTGAAAAAATGAGAACCTGTCGTTCCAAGATTGCTGCTCTGTGTAAAAATAAAAAACCTAATTTCTCTCTTGCGAAGTCAATTTCTCTCACTGCAAATCTCCGATCAACATCTCCATCAACCAAAATGAAGAACAAGATGATAGGAACATGCAGTTTAAATTTTAAACCGATCCAACGGTGAACAATTGAGAAACGGCATTTAAAATTTACTGTTTTGGGCAAAAATGAAAATTCTGTTTTCCCCTTCTCTTTTTCTATTTGGTGGCTACTCTCTTTTTCTCAAAATGACCTCCAAAATTAGAATTAGGGTTGTGGCACTAAGGTGCAAGAATACACTCCCAAAATATTGGGCTTAGACCTCACAAAGGAGAGAAAAAACCCAATATAAATTTCGATTAAAATCATCTTAAAAATTTTAATTAGTGAATTAAAATGAATCCATGAATCTTTTTATGTAGATGATAATAATCAAAATGTTATTTATTTTATACGGCATTTGAACCCAAAATTTCCATACTTCATCTATAATATTTAAAATGCGTACTATAATAGAATGTAATTGTTTTCACTTTAGAAATTGATGATATATCTTTTCTACTATAAATGAAAACTATCTTGTAAAAATGAAAAAATAAGTTTTCCTTTGTGAAATGGTGAGATAGATTTAGAGATGACACACACTGCCACATGCAAATAGGAAGCATCTACCAAACTTTATTCAGGTTATTGTCTAAAAGTATAATTGGACCATGACAATAGACTATTTCTTTCAAAATTTAAGTTAGGTAAAAAAAATATATAAATAGTTATATTTTTAATATTTTTTATTTAAAGTTTGTTTTTGAGTTTGCATAAATTTTGATAGTTTATTTTTTTCTTTCGTTTATTTATTTATACTGAATTTAAATAATTATATTTTTAATACCAATTAATTAAAATTGCAGCAGAATATAATGCACTATAGCTTTTGTTTACAACTTTATGCATTCAATAATATATTGAGTCACTAATGTAACAGTACCGATCATCCTTGGGTACCTACTCCAGTTACGGAGTATAGCAAATTAAAATCATGTGCAGAGCTTGTGCACTACAAGGGAACTGAGAAATATGCAGTTTTTTTGGAAATTGCGGCAGTTTTAAACCGCAACAAAACGACATACTAACAATTTTATAATCGTTGCAATTTAGGATGTGGTCATTTAATTTTGTAGCGGTTTTTACGAATCGCTAACATGACTACCACAAAATTAATATATAATGTCGGTTGATTTAAATCATCGCTATTTTTTTATTAGTTTTTTTAAATACAGCCGCCGCAATTCTGATAGATGCTTTTTAAAAAAATGCAGTGGGCTACATGAAATTTAAAAAAAAAATTGTTGGACTATAATATATTGTACCATTTTTTTACTATAACTTATTTTCTTTACATCATAATTGATTAAACTTTAAGATACGTTTATAAAAAAGGACTAAATAGATAAAACCATAATTTTGTATAATTGAAAAAAAATTAATGGATAACACCAATAGAAGAAAATAATTTAGTTGCAATAAACAGGAAGCAGAGAACACAATAGTAGCACTAGTCAATTTTGTACACATGGTCATAATACATAGTAAACATAAGTCAACTCATACCTCTTCCTCATACTTCTTAATATCTAGATATAAAGCAGCAATAAAGGCATCATATTTCGGATTATCTCTCAAAGAACGGCGACTGGCACAATGTGTTCGGCAAATAGGACATTCATTGTTCCTGAAATAATACATAAATGATGAGTCTGCATATAAAGATTATATCCTGAAATAATACACTTAAACAAAGAATAAATTCTCAAATCTCTACTCTAATTTATTTTTCAAACAAAACACACCTTGAACCTTCAAAACATTTTCTCTGTAAACATTTAAGCCATAAAATGCATTGCAAGAGTTTTAACGGGTTTATTAAAAGACAACTCACCTCTATAAGAGCCAACTTATGCTTTTGAAATTTATTTGTCTTGTACGCTATTTTCATGCAATCCCATCTATACGGAGCCGCCCATATGTCACCTTTAGGATCCATTTCTCCCTTACAGTTCCTGCGTAGATATACTTGAAATTTTGTAAGAGGAACATAAAACTATACTTTCAAGAGATTTACTTCTAGAATAAAGGTATTTAGAAATGTTTCTTTATGATTGCAGAATCATTATTTCACACTACAATAAGCTCAGGAAACAAAAAATTTTCTTTTTAAAGAATAACTTTGCACAACAAGTCAAGGGTAACACAGTGTGATTTAATAAGAAACAAAAAATTTATTGTTACTTTCTATTTCTCATCTAAGCCTTTAAATCAATCCTGATCTTCTACGTCCCTTATTGGCTCAATTATAGCTTTTTTAATGACAAATTTAAGCCTAAAGCAGAGGCAGGTCCGCAATTTCCTTTAGTAAAAGGAATTGATAACTCAGAAAAGATACCATCAAAATTGGCATGATACTTCACATTAAATTTTAATCTCTTCCCTTGAGAATTTATGAAGTCCTATGAATGAAGTTGAAAAAAATGACATTACAGAGTAAGTTATTGACATCCAGTATAAAGGTTTTTAACAACTATGAATTATTTGAAATGAAATGAAAAAATAGAAAAAAAACTTCATCACGAACTAGTACATTCTCAGCAGTCAGAAGATGAATTGTAAATTGAGAGCAAAGTAGACAATATTATCATTCATTATCATTTTGTACAGTTTTACAACAATTGTATCTATGACTAGTTATACACATGAGGACCACCAATGCAGTTAATTCAATCCTAGCAGATTTGGGATAAAATTCAAAATAGCAAAATTGGAACAAAATTAAATTAGGACAAAAGGAGAAGGGGGAAAAACGAACCAGAGAGAGGAGAGATGGAGCGATCGAGCAGCGCACAACAGGGCAAGTGGAGAGTATGCCGATGATGACACCAGGACAGACGGATGGGAAGGACGCTGACGACGACACGAACGTGCACGACGGAGTGAGAAGACTTGGACGACCCCTTTCACTTTTCTTTCGCACGTGGGCGGGAGCTACATGGCGGAGGGAGGAGATCAGTGACGAAGAAGAACGACAACCCGGACGTGGTGGCTGGAACTGACGGAGGGAAAAGTCACGACGGCAGAGGAAGGAGACCAGTGATTAGTGCCTTTGCTCTACTGGTCGACGGTTCAACAAACGGCCGACGATTTTCTGCCGATAATGTGAAGAATGGTGCCGTTTATCTTGTAGTGTCGACGGTTCAACAAACGGCCGACGATTTTCTGCCGCAATTTATCGTTTATCTTGTAGTGGTGGTTGAGAGTTGAGACAATGTATGAGTGAGTGATAAACTTATTTGCCTCATAAACTTTTAGTGTGTGTGACTTGTTTGCCTCATAAACTTTTAGTGTATGTGTGATTGGATGGATATGTGTGTATGACAAAAAAAAATTAGAATATTATTATATTATTTATTAATTTATTTAACATTCAATACATGAAATATTACTCCATACTAATAAATAATAACATAGCAATTTGAGTATGATTATATAATATTTTATTATTTTATTTATATATCTTGATAAAATTATTTTTGGGTTAGTTGTAAAAAAAATAACTAACTTTGTGAAGAAATAAATTTTTTTAATATAATAGTGAAGATTGCCGCGGTTATAGACTAGTGCTATTTTTTTTTTAAAAAATACATGCTAATATTGCGACAGTTAACAACTTGTTTTTTAAAAAACTTATTTTTCAAATAGTAACGGTTAAAAATTGTCGCAAATAATTTTTTCATTTAACAACAATTATATCAATGGTTGCTAAAAACCGTTGCAAAATTCAAACCCGATGCTCTAAAAGAGGGCGATTCATAAACCGCTGATATTCTATTTAGCGGTGGTCCACCGCAAAACCCAAAAGAATCACTGATAATATCCATATGTCTTGTAGTGCTAAGAATGAAACATTTAAGGAGAATTTTAGTATACAGAGCAAAAGTTGGTACAGATTTAAAGATTTGTTTACACCACACTTTCTAAAGTCACATTTTAAACCGTAACTCTTCACAAAGAAAAGCGTCACCTAATGGAAAAAAGTAAATTAGAAGATTTAAGAGAAGAAATAATCAAGTTATCAAAATTAATAGATCAAAAACTAATGATTTTAACTAATGTTAACTGTAATGACACCGAATTCTTAAAATCAATACAAAATGATTTTTCTCAAAATCTTTATTTTACTATAAGTTTTATTGAAGGACTTCAAAAAACCTGAAAAAACTTATTTTTCGCACGAAATTTCTAAGAAATGTTACCATGGAAATGATTCCCCACATCTTTATCATACTTTTAACCCACAATTAAATTCTATAGTAGATATGCTTGAAGAAATATTAGTATCCATAAAATTTCAAAGAAATAAAGAAAAAGAGAATCCCAAAGAAGAAAAATTTCAAAATATAATCAACATAACAGATCTAACAGTAAAACCACCACTAAAATTATGAATATTGAAGAAAAATTAGAAGAAGTTACAATGCTTTTTAAACAATTAAAAATGGCTCAAGAAAATAATATTATGGAACAAGGATTTCAAATAGAAGAAGAATTAGTAAATTCTGAAAATATAGAAAATGAAGAACACATTCTAGATTATTCAAGTGACGAAGAACCAGCAATTCCAATACAAGTAAAAAATGAAGCTGGAACATCTAAAGATAACCAATCTCAATATAAATGGGAAACAGGTTTTGATAATTATGCTTTTAGAAAAGGGTTTATAAATAAAGATTCAAAATATACAAAAATACCATCAAAGTACGTTCCTAAAATCCAGGAAATGGAAGGAGAAAGAATGCTTGATTTAGATTGTAAAAAGAATGAAAAAGAAATTTTCGAAAACTGGTTGAATTCCTTTTTATTAGAAGCCTTTACTAATCCAAAGCTTAGTGAATTGTCTGGAAGAGATATTTGGAATTACATAGGATTTCATACTAAAGGAACTATAAGAGATTATATGACATCAATAGAAAACCAAATAATAGAAGATTTAGCAACAAAAACAACAACTTATGATAAGATATTATATA
>NC_029776.3:92139015-92140353 GCF_000817695.3 Arachis duranensis
TGACAACGGTGACACCCTACATAGAGCTTGCCATGGAAGGGACCTTGCGTGTGGGAAGAGGATTTCAAGGAAAAGTTGAGATTTAGAGGACAAAGCATCTCCAAAGCTCCAACATATTCTCCATTACTAAAGTAACAATTCCTTATTCCAAATGCTTTGACTTCTTACCATTAAATCCAATTAATCTTATTGGCATCCTGACTAGGATTAATAAAATAAACATAGATTGCTTCAAACCAATAATCTCCGTGGGATCGACCCTTACTCACGTAAGGTATTACTTGGACGACCCAGTGCACTTGTTGGTTAGTTGTGCGGATTACAAATTCGTGCACCAAGTTTTTGGCGCCGTTGCCGGGGATTATTGAGTTTGAATAATTGAAGGCATATTTTATTTCTTAGATTAGGAATAATTTATTTCTGTTATTATAGAGTCATTAAATTCTGATAGGATAATTTCTTTTCAAAAAAAAATATATTATTTTTCTTTATCAATTTTTAATTTTTTTTTCGTAAGTTTAGTGTCCTATTTTAAGTTTGGTGTCAATTGCATATTTTGTATGCACTTGAAAATTTTTAAAATCAACATTGAAGTTGCTGCCCATTTTGCTGGAGCTTTAGTAGTTGTTCTTGATAATTGGGTATCTTCTTTAAAATCTCTTTCAAAAATAATTTTTCTTGATTTAATCTTGTGCCAAACTTTAAATTTGGTGTTTTCTTGTTAATCTTTTCATAATTTTCAAAAATTTATGTTGGTTTTCTAAAAATTTTAAGTTTGGTGTTCTTTATTTTGTTCTTGGTGTTCTTGAGTCTTTATTGTGTTTTGATCTTAAAATTTTTCAGTTTGGTGTTCCTTGGTGTTTTCCCTCCAAAATTTTCGAAAATAAGGAGCATTGGATCTAAAAATTTTAAGTCTTGTGTCTTTTGTGTGTTTTTCTCTTTCATCAAAAAAATTTTCAAAATTCAAAAAAAAAATCCTTCCTAACTAATTTTAAACCATTTTTTTCGAAAATTTTATATAAAAATTCAGATTTCAATTTCAAAATATTTTCAATTTCTTTTATTTGTTTCGTTTTTATTCTATTTTATAAAAATTAATTTTTATAAAATAAATAATATCAACATACATATCATCTCTTTTATTCCATCATGGAATTAAGTGGGAATGATCAGTCCAGGAGGACTCTGGGGTCATATGCTAACCCCACTACTGCTTCATATGGGAGTAGTATCTGTATACCCTCCATTGGAGTTAGTAGCTTTGAGTTGAATCCTCAGCTCATTATCATGGTGCAGCAAAACTGCCAGTATTCCGGTCTTCCACATGAAGAACCTACA
>NC_029776.3:92140690-92142207 GCF_000817695.3 Arachis duranensis
ATGAAAGAAGAAGCTAAAACAGTAACTGCTGAACTCAGTCCTGTAGATCAGGCTAATGAATTCAATCAGCAATTAGACTTTCTAACTCAGCAGCTAGCCGAATTCAAGGAAATACTACAGGAAACAAGAATGACTAACAGGAATATGGAAGTACAGTTAAGGCAAACAGAAAAGCAACTGTCAAAACAAATAGCAGAAGAATGCCAAGCAGTTCAATTAAGAAGTGGGAAAACATTAAATACCTCACTTCAAAGCAGTAGGAAGCCAAGAAATGAACAGATGGCTACTCAAAATCCCTCTGAGGACAATCAGAGCCCAGAGAGGAATAATGCTGGCGTTGAACGCCCAGACCATGCTCATTCCTGGCGTTCAACGCCAGAAACAAGCATGAATCTGGCGTTGAACGCCCAAAGGGAGCATAGTTCTGGCGTTCAGACGCCAGTAACAAATAAGGAAATGGCGTTTAACGCCACTCTAACTTCCACCCTTGGCATTCAAACGCCAGTGGGAAATCAGTCACACATAAGTGCTGATAGCAACCCTTCTAAAAAGGCTTCCCAACCCACTTCTACAGGCAACAAACCTGCAGCAACTAAGGTTGAGGAATACAAAGCCAAAATGCCTTATCCTCAAAAACTCCGCCAAGCGGAACAGGATAAGCAGTTTGCCCACTTTGCAGACTATCTCAGGACTCTTGAAATAAAGATCTCGTTTGCAGAAGCACTTGAGCAAATACCCTCTTATGCTAAGTTCATGAAAGAGATCTTAAGTCATAAGAAGGATTGGAGAGAGACTGAAAAAGTTTACCTCACTGAAGAGTGCAGTGCAGTCATTCTGAAAAGCTTACCTGAGAAGCTTAAAGATCCCGGGAGCTTTATGATACCATGCACATTAGAGGGTACGTGTACCAAGCAAGCTTTATGTGATCTTGGGGCAAGTATCAACCTAATACCTGCATCTACCATCAGAAAGCTTGGTTTGACTGAAGAAATCAAACCAACCAGGAGATGTCTTCAACTTGCTGATGGCTCCATTAAACACCCATCAGGCGTGATTGAAGACATGATTGTCAAGGTTGGGCCATTTGCCTTTCCTACTGACTTTGTGGTGCTGGAAATGGAGGAGCACAAGAGTGCAACTCTCATTCTAGGAAGACCTTTCCTAGCAACTGGCCGAACCCTTATTGATGTCCAAAAAGGGGAAGTAACCTTGAGAGTCAATGAGGAGGAGTTCAAGTTGAATGTTGTCAAAGCCATGCAACATCCAGACACCCCAAATGACTGCATGAATGTTGATATTATTGACTCTCTGGTAAGAGAGGTCAATACGGCTGAGAGTCCCGAATCAGAGCTAGAGGACATCTTTAAAGATGTTCAGCCTGATTTAGAGGAATCAGAGAAAATAATAGAACCTCTGAAAATCCCTCAAGAAGAGGAGAAACCTCCAAAACCCGAACTCAAACCATTACCACCATCCCTGAAATATGCATTTCTAGGAGAAGGTGATACCTTTCCTGT
>NC_029776.3:92142694-92142933 GCF_000817695.3 Arachis duranensis
AGGGAGAAGTGTCACTTTATGGTGACTGAAGGAATTGTCCTTGGGCACAAAATCTCGAACAAGGGGATAGAGGTGGATCAAGCTAAGGTAGAGGTAATTGAAAAATTACCACCACCTGCCAATGTTAAGGCAATCAGAAGCTTTCTGGGGCATGCAGCATTCTATAGGAGGTTTATAAAGGATTTTTCAAAAATCGCCAAACCTCTGAGCAACCTGCTAGCTGCTGACACGCCATTTAT
>NC_029776.3:92143070-92144255 GCF_000817695.3 Arachis duranensis
TGTGATGCCAGTGACCATGCCATTGGTGCAGTGTTGGGACAAAGGCATGACAAGCTTCTGCACGTCATTTACTATGCCAGCCGTGTTCTAAATGACGCACAGAAGAATTACACAACCACAGAAAAAGAGCTACTTGCAGTGGTTTACGCCATTGACAAGTTCAGATCATATTTAGTGGGATCAAAAGTGATTGTGTACACTGACCATGCTACGCTTAAATATCTACTCACAAAGCAGGATTCAAAACCCAGACTCATCAGCTCTGCAAGAGTTTGATATAGAAATAAGAGACAGAAAAGGGACAGAGAATCAAGTAGCATATCACCTGTCCCGAATAGAACCAGTAGAAGGGGCGTCCCTCCCTCTCACTGAGATCTCTGAAACTTTTCCAGATGAGCAACTCTTTGCCATCCAAGAAGTGCCATGGTTTGCAGACATTGCAAACTACAAGTCAGTAAGATTCATACCCAAAGAGTACAATAGGCTGCAATCCAAGAAATTGATCACAGATGCAAAGTACTATCTTTGGGATGAACCATATCTCTTCAAGAGATGTGCAGACGGAGTAATCCGTAGATGTGTGCCTAAGGAAGAAGCGCAAAAGATTCTATGGCACTGCCATGGATCACGGTATGGAGGACATTTTGGAAGTGAGCGAACAGCCACAAGAGTCCTCCAAAGTGGCTTCTACTGGCCTACTCTCTATAAAGATTCCCGAGCATTTGTGCTTAATTGTGACAGTTGCCAAAGATCAGGCAATCTACCTCACAGTTATGCCATGCCTCAACAAGGGATCTTGGAGATTGAGTTGTTTGACGTATGGGGCATTGACTTCATGGGACCTTTCCCACCATCATACTCAAACACTTATATTCTGGTGGCAGTGGATTATGCATCCAAATGGGTGGAGGCTATTGCAACACCCACTAATGACACTAAAACAGTGTTAAAATTCCTCCAGAAACACATCTTCAGCAGATTTGGTATCCCTAGAGTATTAATTAGTGATGGGGGCACTTATTTCTGCAATAAACAGCTTTACTCTGCTCTGGTACGTTATGGAGTTAGCCACAGGGTAGCTACTCCATATCACCCACAAACTAATGGGCAAGCTGAAGTCTCAAATAGAGAACTCAAAAGAATCCAGGAACGGACTGTAATTAACCGTAGAAGGGATTGGGCAAG
>NC_029776.3:92144978-92147317 GCF_000817695.3 Arachis duranensis
CGTTCAACGCCAGAAAGAAGCATCAGCTGGGCGTTGAACGCCCAGGAGAAGCAGCGTTTGGGCGTTAAACGCCCAAAACATGCATCGTTTGGGCGTTTAACGCCAGTATGGTGGGAGGAGGTAAAAATTCGTTTTTTTTAATTTTTTCTAATTTTTTTTTTCAATTCATGATTTCTTACATAAACATGTTGCAAATTGTCATCCCTCATATCAAATTAGTTTTCTAAAAATCCTGATTTCTAAAATCCATGTTTCAAAAATTTCAAATATATCTTAATCCATAAAGACAAATTGTTTTCCAATCCAATCCAACTCTTTTAGGTTTGTTTTCAAAACTCAATTATCTTTTTAAAATCTTTTTCAAAATTAAAAATTCAGATCTATCTTTTAATTATTATTCAGATCTTTCTCTTTTTAAACTATATCTTTTTCTTATCATATCTATCTTTTACAAATCAGATCTTCTATCCTATCTTTTTCTTATTTTCGAAAATTTCCCACCCCCTCCCTCTATATATTGAATTCGGCGCCCCTCTCATCTATATATTGAATTCGGTGCCCCTCTCCTCATCACCATGCCACACTTGCTCTCCTCCTATCCCTCTTGTTTCTTCTCTTTTGCTTGAGGACAAGCAAAGCTCTAAGTTTGGTGTGCTTATCCGTGATCACAAAAACATACTCATTAAGATCATGGCTCCTAAAGGAAAACAACCCACCCCAAGAGGCAAGAAAGAGAATACTCCAAAGCCACTTTGGAATCAAGGGAAGTTCTTAACTAAAGAACATTCAGACCATTACTACAAAATAATGGGTCTAAGATCAGTGATCCCGGAAGTCAAATTCGATCTGACAGATCAGTGATCCCGGAAGTTAAATTTGACCTGAAGGAAGATGGATATCCGGAGATCCAAGAGCAAATTCGAAACAGGAACTGGGAAATTCTGGCCAATCCTGAAACGAAAGTGGGAAGGAACATGGTTCAGGAGTTCTATGCTAATCTATGGCAGACAGACAGGCAAAGAATAATTGGAGCTGCTTTCTATGACCATCGGACCTTAGTCAGAGGAAGATTGTTCATACCCATCCTGACAAAATCAGGGAGATCTTTAAGCTTCCTCAACTGAAGGATGACCCAGACTCCTTTAATAGGAGAATGATGAGGGTAAATAAAGGTCTGGACAAGATTCTAGAGGATATATGCATCCCTGAAGCCAGGTGGACCACCAGCACGACTGGCATCCCAAATCAACTCAAAAGAGAAGATCTAAAACTAGTAGCCAGAGGTTGGCTAGATTTCATAGGGCGTTCAACTAATCCAAAGCTTAGTGAATTGTCTGGAAGAGATATTTGGAATTACATAGGATTTCATACTAAAGGAACTATAAGAGATTATATGACATCAATAGAAAACCAAATAATATGCTTATGATAAGATATTATATATAATGATGATTCTATATAAAGAATTTTTTGGAAAAAATATTATAGATCATAGACAAGAAGTCTATAATAAAGAATATCAAGAAGCAAAAAACCATTTAGCTAATATCCAGATATATGATCTATGTAATGTGGAATCTTATATATGTGAATATAGAATACATTATTACAAATTAAAGGAAGAAGATAAAAATCATTATCTTAGTATGTATATAACAAAACTTCCATATCCTGCTAATGAATTTATAATGGGAAGATTTATAAGAGAAATAAATAGAGGGACAATTGAAAATAATTTTTGTGGAGCAACCGCTGCAATAAGAGAGGAAATAAAAGAGCGTTGTATGCAAGAAGCAACTCAAAAAAGATTTGCAAATATAATTAGAATCTGCTGCCAGGATAATGAAGAGATACCCCAAAAATATGGGCTTAATAAAAATTTTCAGAGAAAGAGAAAATATCAATTTAGAAAAATAAAATACTATCCAAACTGGAGAAAAAAGAGGTATTTTAGAACAAGAAATAACAATAAAAACAAAAGGCAAAAAAGTGACAATTGCCCAAATAAAAAAGAAAACTGTAAGTGTTGGTATTGCCAAGAAGAAGGACACTATGCAAATGAATGTCCGAAAAAGAAGGATAAAAAAGATCTTACTAAACAAATAGAAATTGCTAAGTCTTGTTTTATGGAACCATTAGAAGAATCTGATGATAACTTAGACTATATTTTTGAATATGTCTCAGAAACAGACTCAGAGACTGAGTAATAATGCCACATTTATTACTATAAAAATAACAGAAAAACTTATAAATGCTTTTATAGATTCTGGAGCAACACAATGCTTTGCTAGTTCAAATATAAAACTTGATTGGAAAAAATTAAAGAAACCATTAAGAGT
>NC_029776.3:92151119-92152713 GCF_000817695.3 Arachis duranensis
AAGAGATTTAAAAATATGATTGACAACGTAAATTCAAGGGATATATCCCTAAAATTTACGAATAGTCAACCTATTTTTAATGAAGAAGAAGAATGCTTGGTTCCAGCACATCAAGTAATCTTCATGTCCGTCTTTCCAGGAAATTTTCAACCAATTGATCAAGTTCAAGATTTAACAATCTACATTCATGAAGGAAGACTAGCCAGCACACTAGCAAGGGTCTTCGAAAGAACTCAAAAGATAACAAGGGAATCTCACACAAGAATCAATTATAAAAGCAGAAATACTATGCTTGTGTCCAGTAAAAGGAATGAAATTGAAGAAAGAGAGATGAGACTCTTAGTGGAATTTGAATCAGCATTCTACAACTTATCTGGACTCTTAGAAAAGCTCCCCGAAGGGATAAAGAGGAATCTCTGCTATTTGATAAAAGACAGAGAAGACCACAAGTAAGGAATGAAATTGAAGAAAGAGAGATGAGACTCTTAGTGGAATTTGAATCAGCATTCTACAACTTATCTGGACTCTTAGAAAAGCTCTCCGAAGGGATAAAGAGGAATCTCTGCTATTTGATAAAAGACAGAGAAGACCACAAGTGCCAGCTATGTGTCTTAGAGTTATCTGAAGAAAGCAATAATGAAATGGAATCAACCCACATGATAAAGGAAGGAGACAACACATCTGAAGGCCACATAATGAAAGAAGAGGACAGCACATCTGAAGCATCTCTCAACATTATTGCATAGTGACGTAAGCGCTTAGGTCATAGAGCACCAACAATGTAGCTGGTGCAAGATAATAAACAATGACGTAAGCAATGACGTCATAAGAAGGGTAAAGATGGGAATTGTCCATCAGACCCAACCATTATAAATAGCTCTGTATGGTAGGGTGTTACAATTATAAATAGGTTGCTTAGGCAATTGTAGAAGGTATCAGACAATAGAAAGCAGGAGGCTAAGAGTACTCATATGCTAGGAGAGCAAGGAGGAAGCTGCCGAGGCGATTCTATAGTCTGAAGAAGAATTCCCTTAGGAAAAACCAATTCTAAACTCCCCTCTGGACTTAGTATCTACAATCTTCCCTCTGGAGATAAAAACATCTTATGTAAAATATACTAAATAAAGGAAGTTTTTCTCCAGAAAGGTACGCCTTTATCCTAATCTCTTAGTTATGAATTATTTAGAAAGCCTAGAATTAACAGAAGAATCTGATTATTATAGATTAACTGCTTTATTAGATAACGAAAAACAGGCTGTTCTAAAAACAGAATTAAATCTCAAATCAAATGAAAATTTTAATAAACAAAATCTTTTAAAAGAAGTTTTTAATAGAAAAAATATAATATACTATGGAAAAATTCAACTTGAAGCCCCTATAAAGATAAAATCCGCCAATGGAGAACTTGAAATAGCTTTGATAAATGATGAAGAGTTGAGTAAACAGATTGAGAAAATTAAAGATCAACAAAAGAGATCGAAAATTGGATGGATTCATATTAGTACTATACAAGTCTTAATCAAATCTACATATATGAAAGGAATTAATTCACCAATAAGCTTAGCAATCTGTGACAAAAGAATTACTGATGACC
>NC_029776.3:92153322-92175393 GCF_000817695.3 Arachis duranensis
ATGATAGAATTTGCAGAAATTCTAAGATAAATAATGAAGCATACAAAGATTGAAAGACCAGAAAATAAAATAAAAAGGAAAAGGGCGAAAAAATTAAAAAGTAAAATAAAGGAGTATAAAAGGGAATTAAATAATCTTCAGATCGAAATTGATGACCTTATAATAAAAAGAATAGAAATAAGAATAAATATAAACAAGTTGAAATTAAACTTAAAAAATTTATAAATGCCTGGAAAACCATATTATGACTTAAAAGAATTAAAACTGTTAAAAGAAAAAATGGAAAATGAAGTTGAAAAATTAAAAAGATATTTAGAAACAACAGAAAATGTAGAAATAAAAGAAGTCTTTGAGGATTTAAGAAATTATATTAAAGAAAAAGACAAACAGATAAAAAGTTTTATATACAATAATCCATGCAAAAAAGAATATTATAAACTAAAACAAGATTGAAAAACTATAAAAATCAGAAGTATAAATACTAGTAATACGGTCAATACATTTTATTATGAAATGGAAAATTATTCGACTTTCGAAAAAGAAATTAAAAGAAAAGACGACTTAAAATTTGGTATCAGAGCCAAGTTAACGATTAAGAGTAACACTTTCTCTTTAAGCAACACTTTTAATGACACGCTTTTTCAGCCACAAAAGGACAAAAATCTGTACAGATACATCTGTACACTAGATGGCCCCAACATTTAATTAATGAAAAATGACATGCACTTTTCTCTTTTACAAGATGTCTAAATAATATATTTTATTTATAAAATATACACTCTAATAATCTCCTATAAAATTAAAATAACCCATATATACTTTAGTCCATTCAATAATAATCATTATAATTATATATACAAGTTAACCATAATTATTTAGTTGTTTTAAATAATAATAAAAATAAAATTAATTACATAATAATAAATATAAATTTTATACTATTATTATTAATAAAATAAATATCATTAATTTATATGCATAATTATAATTATTACTAATAGATATTTTAGTTAAAATATATTAAACGATAAGTTATTTAATCTTATAAAAAAATTTTATATTTTACGAATAAAAAAAAGAAAAATATTGTTTAGATATGTCACATACAAAAGAAGAAAATGTCATTTTCTGTTTGATTATTTTTGTTGCTATACGAGTCATACAAGAAGTAATTACAAGTGAGTTTCTTGTTTTTTCTTTGAAAACTCTGGTGAATTTGAGGATTACACACAATCTCCGGCACGCTATATCCGATCCTTCCTAGGAACATGCATGTAGTTTGACCAAAGTTCTATAACAAAGAAAAATAGTTATTGTACAAAAGCTACCACTATATCATATTATTAAGATGTGATTATCTATTGAAATTCTTGGAATCAGACTACGCTGACGAAATTAGTTAAAGAAATGTTTTATTCCATATCACAGTAAGAGAGATCAATAATTTGTTCCTTGTCATACAATATATCATACCCACCAAATAATATGAGAATTGAAATCAGCTTAGGTTATCTAGCTAACTAGATATAGTCATGCATTATTATTGCCACTAAGAAAATCTAATTTCCTTGAATTGTAATTTAATTGCTTTATTTATAGTGAATGCTACTTTTTGTTCTTTTATGCCATTCCATAGGTAGAGAGGAGTTCCAGAGTTTCTGGGTCCTACTTGCATTGGCAGTTAGCTCTCCCTATATATCGCAATAAAAAAATATTAAAAATCATCTGAATTTATTATTTTTTATTATTATTTAATTATTAATTTAATTTTTAAGTTAATAATTTAATAATATATTTATTTTATATTTTTAAATATTAATAATTAAATAATAATAAAAAATAATAAATTTTAATGATCTTAAATATTTCTCAATCGGTATATAAAAATACTGCTTAATTAGTTACAAAAAGAATTGTATAATCTCACAAAAACAATGTATACATACAATAGTACAAATAAATGTACAATATTAGCAATACATAAATACAAGTACTTTAATTGTAAGGGGAATACTAGGGGATAATGATTTTATTGAACAATATGAACAATTACCAATCAAATAAAAATACACTACATTTTTAAATTAACTTTCTAAATTTTAATATTAAAATAACTATCCGTACACTAGTAAAATGAACATCTGATATATTTATTATTTATATTGTTCAATATTTTTATTGTTCACCTATACTTTTCCTAATTGTAATAGTATTTACCATGAATGACCAAATATACAATATATAATAATAATAATAATATAAAACCTTATCCTATCAAGTGAGATTTGTTATATAAACCTAGGATCTTATATCTTAAAAAATAGATTTATTTAATAATAAATTTAAATTATTCATAATTAATATTAATATAAAAATAAAGTATTCTACATACGTACATCTTTTTTAGATACAGTTATCCTTAGAAATTAGAAGGGCATTTTTTACTATATTGGTTGAGAGTGATCGTAATTGTTTTTTTTTTTTCTCAACCAATTTTTAACACATTTTAAAATGAGAAATAGTATTTGTCCAATATTTTTCGTACGTTTATCTTGTATTTAACATTAATCAATATTTTTTTCATTTTTTTACAAAAAATATTGATCCCTAATTTTTTTTCATTAAAGTTTAATATAAAACATAATTTTGTAGAGAGATTACTTTTCTTTTGATTGCTATATTGAAGGAGTTGACTTTGGATGGGTGTTGACGTCAAAGTCGTTACATCATATGATACTCATCGCGCGCTGTTTCTTTTCATTTGCTCTATCAATCTATCATTCTATTTACTTGCTTCGCTATTATTTCCTTCACCATTCCAAGAACCTTCCTTATATTATATGTTAGATTCTTATTATATTTATGAAATGTAATAATACTATAGTATATATATAACTTTGGGTATAAAAGCCAAGTCATACGGTTACCCCTCTTCTTGCAATTGCACTTGCTCCTTCAATTCCTTCCTTCATTCCTGAAAACCTCTCTTTATTTGGTACTAAAACTCTTCAGAACAGAAAAAAAATGGCGGCGAAAAGGTTTTTGGATGATTCTGATGATCGAGACCAAGATAAGCCAAACGACAAACGGATTAGATTTAATAGGCCTACTTTGGCTTCGTATGTATTATTACTACTTAATTAGCTTCTTTTCTTTTCTAATTTCTACCTAGGGTTATATAATTATTATTTATTTTCGTACTTACTAATTAGTTTTTGTCTAATTATATCTTATTTGACAGGGTAATAACCGAAGCTGTTAAGGTGAAAAATTTGCAAAACTTGTTTACAGTAGCCTTGGAACCTGTGCTCAAGAGAGTGGTAAGAGTTTTGAACTAAACGATAAATATGTACAAAAATTATACACAAAATCGTGCATATATGTTACCTTTTTTCTTTGAAATTAACTCTCGAGTTTATAACCTAGATATTGAACTACTATTGTTAGGTGAGTGAAGAGGTTGATAGAGCGATGAGGCAATGGTGTTCTTGTTCTTCGTCAAGGTCCTTAACAAGGTCACCATCATTGAGAATCAAAGCATTTGACGATGATCAACCATCATCAACCTTGCAACTAGTCTTCAGCAAGAGGCTATCCCTTCCAATCTTCACCGGAAGCCGAATCCTCGACGTCGAAGGCAACCCTATAAGCATACTTCTCATGGACAAGAGCAGTGGCCAGATGGTTCCAACAAGCCTCCCACACCCAATCAAGCTCGAACTCCTCGTGCTCGACGGCGATTTCCCCCTTTCTGATAATGACAACTCGTCTTCATCTTCTTCATCTTCTCGTGGTTGGAGTAGTGAAGAATTCAATAGCCGCATAGTGAAGGAGAGAACTGGCAAGAGACCTTTGCTTGCCGGAGAGTTGAACCTCACCATGAGGGATGGCATTGCACCAACTGGGGACATTGAGTTCACCGATAATAGTAGCTGGATTCGCAGCCGGAAGTTCCGGGTTGCCGTTAGGGTGGCTCCGGGGACTAACCACCATGCTCTTGCAATTCGAGAAGGCATTACTGAAGCTTTTGTTGTCAAGGATCACCGTGGAGAATGTAAGTTTTCTCAACTTCATATATTTATCATTTTACTATCAGTAACACCATATAAAATACATGTTAAAATATAAATACATATTAAAAATAAATTAAATTACGCATATATTTATACACAAATATATTAATAATTGATTTTAGTGATTAATTTTAGGGTACAAATAACATTTTTGATATTTTAATTAGTTAAAATTTTCGCTATAATAAAAATTTGAAAGTGGATAACAAAGAAAAACGTTATAGCTAAATTAAGCATATATACATTTGCAAGCTTATTGAGGGGTTTCAAATAAATAATAATAAAAAAATATGTTTCCTGAGAATAGTAAATTTAGTTGGTGTTTAAGAACTATCATTATTATATTGTTCCATTAAACGATAGACAAGTGCATAAGTCCCTCTCAATCTCACATCGTAGATATTAATGTAGATATATGTGATCTTTTATCAGCATTGACCGTTGTTTCAACTTTTTTTTTCAATATATATTTGTAGTTGATATATAACAACTATCGGTATATATAAATAATTAGCTGATAAATAGAACTATGCTTTTATTTAAATAATTGACATATTAGATAGGTTGTTGATAACTAATAATCAACATGGAAGTCTAGTTTTCTTAAAATATAAGTCTCTCGAGTCAATAGCTTTTGTTGTTACTCGAAGAAACGTTCTGGTGATTATTGATAACACAATATTAAAAATATTTAGATATTCTTAGACTTTTTCAAATAAAACTAGTATGGAAGAAAAGTAGTAGTTATTGATTACTATTGTCTCCATGCAACAGAAAAATACAAAGTAAATTAATTTTGATGTTACATGCATGTGCCTAGTAATCCAACATATTTTCTGTATGCAGTTGAAGTTATCTAAAATTTAGGGTATAGTGATTAAAGTCTATTAATAATTTGCTGGTTTGAAAGAGTACATACAAATTTAACTCGTGTTGGATTATATTACGAAAAATATAAAAAAATTAATTTTTAGTTAGTTAATATTAGTATTTAATTTTATAATTTAGAATTTAATATTAAAGATTTATAATTTAAAATTTAAGATAAAATAATATAATTTAAAAAAAGTAACTGTTATTAACAAAAAAAATTGATTATCTAACCTTATCTATGATTCTAAATTTATTATTGTCACACTTTATGCAGTAGTATTAAACACTTGCATTAGTAGTAGCCCAAGTTGCAAGGGTGCATCTTTTTCACCCTTTGTAGAAAGCTAGTGTGATATATAGCCATGATTCATCAATGATCATATAACATAATATAATGCATCTTTTTTTACTTTTTCTTTTCTCTTTTGTTTGTACATTCTTTAATTTTATGGTGGTTGTAAACTATGAAGTGGAAAGTGATGGTTGGTCAATATATTTATACAGCTAAGAACCATGTCCATGTCCACCATGAACATAGATGCTAGGGTCCCACCAATGCAACTACCTATGATGTGAAATTAAAATAACCCACATGATATTGATGCAACATATATAAACTCTGATCCAGTATAGAGTAATATTATATTTGTACATATATATACCATCTAAAACACTTATAAATATACATCAAATTAAATTAGATATTAAAATATTTGACCACTTTTTTTTAACAAACATTTTAATGATGATAAATTAATAAGATATGTAGATACCTAATTATCAATATTTTTATGTTTCTATATATTGTATTTTATGCAAATTCTACTCCTATTACTCGCCAACTTGCCATTTGTGAATGAAATATACAAAGCCAAGCAAGTAGCTAGTGGTACTTTAAATAATTGTTCTTGCATTGACTTGTTTTAGGGTTCAAATTTTTAGCAAGGGGAGAACATTCTTTAATCTTATGCATAGCATTGACTATTAATGCTAGCTAAGTTGATAAATTTTAAAGTTGCACCTAAACATTTATTAATTATTCAATATTCATGCGATTATATATATGCTAAATACCGTATTTCTTTTTCTTTGTTTTCATATATTTAATTTGAAGTGTACAAAAAACATCACCCACCAATGCTAAATGACGAAGTGTGGCGGCTAGAAAAGATTGGAAAGGATGGAGCTTTCCACAAAAAATTGAGCTCAGAAGGGATCAAAACAGTTCAAGACTTTCTCAAACTATCAGTTATTGATCCTCATAGGCTAAGAAAGGTACCTGAGTATTATATATATAGCACCATACATCCTAATCTTAAATAGGCTATATTATTATGTGAAATAATAATTATATATTAATTAAACAAAAATAATATATAATTATTTAATTTGTTGTTGTATGATATTTGGAAGTAGATTTTGGGCATTGGGATGTCAGATAAAATGTGGGAAGTGACAATCAAGCATGCAAAGACTTGTGAAATGGGAAGCAAGATCTACATCTACCGTGGCCCTCATTTCACTCTTTTTCTTAATCCAATTTGCCAATTGATTAAAGCTGATGTCAATGGCCACACATTTCCTACCAAAGAACTTACCAATTTGAATAGGGTAAGCAACACATGAAATGTTATATTTTTAGCACGTTTTTTGTAAATTTTGTATAATTTTTTTATCATAAAATTTCTGATATCATGACATAAAATTGTTTTTTTTAATTTAAAATAATAAAAAATATATAAATAATTTTATCTCTAATAATTATTTTTATTATTGTCTACAATTTCAGGCTTATATAGAGAAGTTGGTGAGAGAAGCATACGCTAAATGGCAAAACTTGGAGGAATTTGATGGGGTTTTGAATGATAACATTGCTTTGTTAACCCAAGGTATGCAACATTAATTATAATTTCATACAAATGAATATGAACAGGCTAATTAAGTTAGTTAAAGATAAGATAGTAATTCCATTATTTAATTGAATTTTATATAATAAATAGGTGATGCAAATATGGAGCAATATCAAAATAATCATCCAGGTTCGGTGGTAACATATGATAGCAACGATTATTATGGTGACAAATCCACTGCCAGCTATGTACCAAGTAATAACAACAATGATAATAGTGCACTAATAATGGGGTCCATGGAGTGGTCCCTGAATAATAGTAACCCAGGATACACCACAGCATCATTCACCAATGGATTTCCCTATGGATTTTCATCAGGATCTCAATCGGACGGTGATATAACACCCACTTCAGGTTGTGTCATTGACGAGGCTCCAAGGAGACATATTTAGGAGTAACAAAAATTCCTACACACAATGTACAGTATGTATGTGTAGGCATGCTACTTACAATCATGTATAAGACACTTTGTAACACATCTTTGTAGGTAGGGTGCCCCTAAATACTGTGTCCAACAATAATATATATAGAGTATAATATAAGATGACAATTTAGTCAACTAGTTGACTTTGCGTTGTAAATAGAGGCAAGGATTGGAAGAGTCAAATTAGGGTTATGTGCTATGCCCATTATTATTAGTTAAATTAGAGTTGCTTTTGTTATTATGCCATTAATGTTGATCATGGAATATGATATCTATTGTAACGTAGCAAACTCCCTAATGTCTGATCCATATTTTCTGGATTTAGTTTTTGGATGGATTGGTATGGTAATGTTAAATTCATTGTGAAGGGTCTAAGAATTAGATCAGTTACTGATGAATCGATCAAGAGACTAATTTAAAAGTTTAATGATTAATTGTAGTTTAATCGTAATTGAATCGGTTTAAATAAATATAAAATTTTAAATATCTAAAATTAATAATTTAATATCAATAAATTTTGAAATTTAATATTTCTAATATATGTACTTTAAAGTTTAAACTAATAAAACTTAACATTCAACACAATTATCAATTTAAAATTGTATTTAAACCTAAAAAACCTAAATCCCTAATTTATTCACTCCTCACTTTCATTCTCAGTTGTTGCCTCCTCCTCGTATCTCTCTCTTTTCTTTTCTTTTTTTTTTTTTCTTCTTCTTCCTTCTTCCTCTTCTCCCATACCATAACTTTCTCTTTTTCACTATTTGTTTCATCCTGCTTTTTTTCTATTTTCTTCCATGCTGCACCACCACCTGGGTTTGGCTCCGGCATTTCACCTCCTCTGTCGCCAAGCTCTGCAACACTAGAAACATTGCACGTGCTTAATTGTTTGAAGTAAGAAATTCATTACTTTTAAATTAAGACAGTAAAATTTACATATGAGAATTATAAATTTAACTGTTATTAACCTCTCGTTTTATCAATCATCTCACTGTAAAAGATCTAAATTATATACAAAAATATTGTACAACCATTATTTCTCTTAATATATATATAAAGCAAGATGCGAATTGAAAGAATAATAAAAAAAATACAGAGCATGAATAGGAAAAAAGAATTATAAACAATTTAATTAAAAATATTTTAAATATCAACTATAAGTGTATATCAAAATTAACTACTAAAATTAGTCATTAATATAAATATACATAAAAATATAAAATACACACTAAAAATAAGTTAAATTATACATATATTTATACATAAATATATTATAGTTGATTTTGAAGGTAAATATTATTTTTGTTTAAATATATTCATGATACTAAATTGCTTTGTATTTGAAAATCTTAATCTTCTCGAATCCCTTGTAAAGTTATGACCTATGAGTAACTAGACTAACTAATATACTGGATAGTTAAAATAGAATAGTTATTAAGTTTTACTTCTAAAGGAACATTTGCAAAGGTTGTCCTTAATCGTGCAGGTTAAATAAGTCAAAGTAATTAATATAATAAGTGAGAAATTGACTCTCCAATATCCATCAATTCCAAAAGTAGTAAGCATATGCAACTCATACCCTTATTTAATTTTCTAAACGAAATTTCACTAATATTCAACAAGTGAGAACTAAAGTTTGAAGGCATTTAATTTTCTTAAGACTAAGTCATGACTTATATGCCAAGTTCAACACCAAGAAAATAAGTCACTTCCTTAATTCCTTTAGCGTCACGCATGCTCTATTATAATAATTCCAATTCCGTACACTTTCCGTTCCTTAAATGAGTTCAAACGGTGATCAATCTCTAACCAAATTCAAACACCACATAACATTTTTTCCCTAATGTTGAAACTTGCATTGTCCTTCCTCTTAGTTCTGTTCCCATTGTTGTTCCATAGTTCCTTAGGCAACAACATCATCAACACCACTTCATCTTCAACACTTTGTGGCACAAAATCTTGCCCCAATGGACCTAACATAAGTTACCCTTTTTGGCTCTCACATGGTTCTCCCCCTCAAGAATATTGTGGCTACCCAGAATTTGGTTTAATATGCTTAGACGATGGCAACACCATTTTCTCTCCACCACCAGGTTTATACTATTATGTTAAGCACATAGACTATGATAACCATAGCATTAAGCTTATTGATTTCGACACCACAAACCAAACATGTCCAAGGGCACTTCATGGTTTTCCAATAGGGAACTTACCTCTTTCTCATTCTTCATTGAACTTGAACCTTAGCTTTTACTATAACTGTTCTACTTCTACTACTTCACACCCTTCTAATGTTCCTGATATAAGTTGTTTGAGGCAAGGGTCAAAAGAGTCTTTTGTGTTCTTGAAGGGGAATGAGAGCAAGGGTTTTGATTGGTCAGAGAGGTGTGAGGAGAATGTTGATGTGACAGTGATGAAGGATGAGATTAGTAGTAATGGTGGTGAATATGGTTTGGTGAGTGAGTTTGGTAGGGCTATGAATGAAGGGTTTGTGCTTGAATGGGAAACTGAAGAGACTTGCAAAGAGTGTGAGGCTTCTGAGGGATATTGTGGATACAGTAGTACTAACAAACAGATCTTGTGTTTCTGCAAGGATGGTACTGTAAGGACCAACAATTGTCAAGGTATCACAATTTCTTTCCATATTTCTATTCTATACATGTTTTTTCATATGAAGTTAATAGTTGAAAACAGTTAGATAATAATTCAGTTAAATATGTCAAATCATCTAACAGTTTTCAACTAACAACTTCACATGAAGACAATCAGAGGAGAGTTTTCACTCAAATAATATTATTCAAAATTTAGTATTAAAGATGTTTTAGTTTATGTTGTTTCATCAAGTTACTATTTATGTTATACAGGCGTCTTAGTCATATGGTTATATGTAATTGTAGGGTAGGAATAGTGGTTACTTTTTTTTTTGACATGGTTGTTTTCATGTTTTTAATATTGCCAATAGTTTGAAATTTTAATTCAATTTAACTTTTATTTATTCTTGACTGTGTTCTGTTTCAGTAGCAGGGGAAAGCAAGAGCAGGTTGTCGAAATTAATTATAGGTATAGTGTGCCATACGATTATTTTTTCTATTATTCTCTTGTTTCTCACAATAATAATCAAAATTGTTCATTAAATGTCATTAAAAGGTTTCACAATAGAAGATAAATAAAGAGTTTTACAAGATGAGAGTTTTCTTTACCTTGCTACTTTATGTCATTGATTATATCCTTTGTGATACATAATTTAAGTCCAAAGTTAAATCACATAATCTAATCCCCATTAATTACAACACCACAGTTCATATTGGATTATAATCCAAATGTAGAATCTTGATTATTCATCTTATTGGGTTTCTATCTCTGCTTACAGGTTTCATAGCTGCAGGAATTGGAGTATTGCCTATAACATGCATCATACTTTACATTTTTAGACACAAACTATCACCAATCATGCCTGAAATTTTGAAGATAAAAAATAACGACCAAGATATTGAGGCCTTCATGAAGACTCATGGACCCATAGCCATAAAAAGATACACTTATTCAGATATCAAGAAGATGACCAATTCTTTCGAGTCGAAACTCGGGGAAGGTGGTTATGGAGAAGTATACAAAGGATTCCTTAACAATGGTGGTCCTGTGGCTGTAAAGCTTCTCAAAGCTTCCAAAGGGAATGGTGAGGAGTTCATCAATGAGGTCACGAGTATTAGTAAAACATCTCATGTAAACATTGTTGCATTACTCGGATTCTGTCTCGAAGGTAACAAGAAAAAAGCTCTTGTTTATGAATTCATGCTGAATGGATCACTTGAAAAGTATATACATAACAATGATCCTATAACCAATCCACCTTTGAGTTGGGAAAGGCTACACCGGATTGCGAAAGGGATAGCTCGAGGGTTAGAATACTTGCACCGAGGTTGCAACACGAGGATTCTCCATTTCGACATAAAACCAAATAACATCCTCCTAGACAAGAACTTTAACCCTAAAATCTCGGATTTCGGGTTGGCTAAGCTTTGCTCAAAGACACACAGCATTGTCACAATGTTGGATGCTAGAGGGACAATAGGGTACATAGCTCCAGAAGTATGGAACAGACACTTTGGTGGAGTGTCGCATAAATCTGATGTATATAGTTACGGAATGATGATTCTGGAAATGGTGGGAGGGAAGCATAATAACACAAATGCTGAGGTAACTAGTCATTCTAGTGAGTTGTATTTTCCTCATTGGATATACAAGCATATTGAAAATGACAAGAGTAGTGTAGCATGGCAAGGTGCTACTATGAGCAATGAGGAAGGTGAGATAGTGAGAAAAATGATCATTGTAGGGTTGTGGTGCATTCAAACAATTCCATCAGAAAGACCTCCAATGAGTAGGGTCATTGAAATGCTTGAAGGAAGCATTGATTTGTTGCAAAGTCCACCTAAGCCTTTTAATTTTTCCCCAACTCAAACCAAAGTGGAATCTTGTACAACTTCTACCACGAGTGATTCATTTTCCCCTGCTGATTAAGTGACTAGTATAATCATAGATAAGTTTTTTTTAGCGTGTTAATAATTCACCTCTTTTATTAATTATGTGGTCAGGAATTTGATCACTACTCTTGAAAATATAATATGACTTTTGTAGTCAAATATTCATGGCATGATTATTGTAACAGAGGATTTTTTATTATTTACATACTACTAGTGTACGTTATTAATTAGTTTCTAATTTAATATGTATATATATATTACTAGATATCTTTCATGACATTTCATTGAAGAAGCCCTAAAATAGTCAACTATAACTATACTGCATATTATGGATTGGTAAATTTGTTTTAAGTAGAGTTGAATCTTGAAAGAGGTGTATAATGTTTAAATTAATTTTGTTTATATATCTTGCATCTATATCTGTTAAAAGACTTCTTGTTGATGAGTTGACATTTTTTGATCGGTGAATTTTGTCTTGTTAAGGAGGTGATAAGTTTTGGTTTATAGGTAAGTGTGATGTGAGAGTGGCAGTATTGATGAATAGTTGTCTCTATTTTAATATAAGAGTGATAGACTTTGTAAAGTATTGTGTCATGTGATGTGATACCATGAGTTTAGCTTTTGTTGCTTGTTTTATTTTGAAGCAACAAAATTATTTTTGGAATTTTCACAGTATCTCCCAACCCGATAGATTTAGGACTAATCCTTGCAGATCAAAACTCCATTTAAGGGTTTTCTACGATTGGCTAATAGGTTGCTGCATGCACAACGCGGGATTCCATCCCTCGACACTTACTTAAGCGGAGTAGTGAACTAACTACTAGACCAATCCAACTAGGTTGAAGCAACAAAATTATAATAAAACTTTATGTTTCATGTTTAATCTCTGACAATACATTAGATACATGTATTTTGTATAATGTTCTTTCAAATTTTGTATCTCACTAAATAAATAGTAAATATTTGTCACAGTATTCATTTCTATCATAAACATAGATGTGGACAGCAACTATACACAACTTTTTGTTCCTTGGACACTCAATCAACCTATTAAAAAATAATAAAAAACAGATAAGATAAAATGATAGTATATGTAATTTTGTCACAATGGCTTTGGCATGCTTTTTTAATTTGTCTATGATTATTATGTCTTGTTACTTTGTTTTTCTAACAAGTATCACTCAGAAACATTAAACTACACAAATTCTATATTTTGTTTTTTCTTTTTCATCTAAGAATCACCAAGCAAAACAGTGGTAATGCACAAAAATTAAATATGCTAGGAAATTCATAAGAGATACGAACAATTTATTATAATCATCTCCAATCCATGTCCAAAACATGAATAAAATGTTTAAATATTCATTTCATACCAAGAACTACTAAATCATTCCACAACTACTATAATTTATTCCCATCAAACAAAACAAAGTAATAAACATCACCAATAATATAAGTTTGAATTGGTAATTATTATTCAAAGCCTGCATCAAATCCACACTAACATCTCCTCCTCCTTCTTAAATTGGATCAGCAAAAAGGACAATTTGAGGATTGGCAAGAATATGCGATTCAGAATCTGATTGATCATTGTCTTGCTTGCCATCATCATGCGATGATCTATCATTCGGGGTTCGAAGAGGAGTAGGGGCAATATTCACATTACACTCTTCTTTCTCAGAATCTTCTTCCTCAAGAGACACATGCACAGGATTATCAATACTTGAAGGTTCCTGACTCTTGTTCTTCACATTCTTGCAAGTTCTTCACATTTTTGTTTCCAAGAAATAATTTAGTCATACTTATCAGCACTCATCATGGCAAATTTAATACATGTTGTCACTGAAACAACATAATTTAATTTCCTAAAGAGTACACAATCTTACTTTGATGGAGCATATACTTTGTTATTGCTACATATTGTCCTACTCGAGAACAAATTGCAGATATCTTCATAAAACTTTTGAAAATTTAACTATTTTACAAATTGAAAAAATGCTCAAAATACTTAATTCTAAGAATTTGATTCAAGAGAGACAATGTTAAATTAAATCAAATTTCAGTTGAAGTTATCACTACCTCTAAGAATTTTAAATTAATCAAGCTTCTACCAATAGAAATTCAAAATTAAAGATCTTTGACTAGTCATAGATATTGCTTAGTTATTAACACGAGTATAAATTTACAACAAATTATACCTGATAAACTTTTAGACTTATAGATATGATTTACTTATTATGACCAATTTGCAGAAATAAAATTCTCAAAATATCAAAACTTATGCTAAATATTATTTGAAAACAAAATTATTAAACGTGGATTCGTTCCACATAGGATTTCATAATATCCTTTTATTAGTGAATAGTGTTGTTAAAATAATGACACATAAAAACTCGATAGAATGAAGGGAGTACCTTGCAATTGGTCGTCTAACACCAGGGGAAACTTTAACATTCACATCATAATCAGAGTCTTCTATATCATCCTTAGTTTTTTCTTCTTTCTCTTCTTTCTCATTTTCCTCGTTTTCGTCCTCCTCTTCCTCTGTTGACTCCTCTTCTGACTCAGAAAAAAGAGGAGATGGATTTGCAATAAAAGGACGTGATGACAATGTCTGTGAAGGAGTGTTGTGACTGCTGTTCCTCTTCTTGAGATTCTCACAAATTCTTGATTTTATTCTTCAAGAACACAAAAACTCAGTTAAAATTATTTAATTAAATATGATTATTCAAACGAAGATATCTTCACCTAAAAATAATAGTAAAAAATCTTTAAATGATTACACAATTAACGTTTATGAAATCATAGTGCATATGATGGAGGCTCTTCTGAGTCTCCCAAGTGTTTGATACGTCCTTCCATCCTGCCCTATTTATATTTCACCACATACATAATTGAAATATCCATATGATAATGTGAGTTATCAAAATTCAAAAGCAATAAACAATAACAATATATGTATAATAAAATAGAAGAAAAGAGCATTAATAATAATAATAATCATAAGCACTAACCATTTGAGCATGTACTGTGGCTTACCCTGTATATGACATTCCCATATTCAAAGATTTTGATTAGCATTTGATCATGATAAACCAATAGATAACAATAACATACACCATAATGATGAAGAATAATATATTAACATATAATAAATTAAAATAATAGAATCCAAATTGTATCCATATTCATCAAATTCATTATTCTTAATAAGGTGACAAAGTCTCCAATCAATCTCAGACTATTTTACTGTAAAAAAGTATTCAATGAACACAAAATTAAAATCAGCCAAAAAACCTTAATCAGTAATCTCATATACAAATATATGTTATTTTACATATTTTCACAAAAATAATTTACTTTTAGAATAATCAAACATTCAATAAAATAATAAGTAAATCTGTTATGATAGTATAATTAAACTTTTTTACAACAATATATAGCCAATTTTTTCTATGAACATCGAATATTTATTCTTAATGATAGTTAAATGATAACTAATTTTTTATATTTTCATATAACTTATTTGATTTTCTATATACATCAATCAGAATATTGTAATAAGATGAAAGAAATATGCATATACCCGATGAATTCTCTTACGGCGAATGAGTGGACTTCATAAGTGCGACCATCAATCTCTTTTTTTGGTGGCATTGTTGATTTTAATAAATGTGTATCTTTTCTCTTTTGTTACTTGGCAATTTTTTAAAATATATTTCTCTATCCTCTGACTTGTAGATACACATGGACACTAAATAAGGAAACATTTATATTTTTTACTTATTTGCAAAAATGTCAAAAGATTTTATCAAATGATTCATCCTTTAATAAGAGAAAAACACGGAATTTATTTGTGTTATTCTATTCCATATGTAACCAAATCATTTTCATAAGCATTAAATATGAGATTAGAAAGATATGCATGAAGGGTGAAAAGGTTATAGATTATGGCATATAAAAAAAAGTAGGTTTGTTTAAGATTATTGCCAGCAAAAATGTCTCTTTTTTGATAAGGCTGCGATAATGGTATTTGTGGTAAGCTCAGAAAGAAAATTTAAAAAGTTAATCAGGTAGATACAAATCATAATGTCTAGAAGTAGGTAAACTAGATATTGACAATGAGAAGATAAAGTTGGAAAAAAAATTATTGTTTTAAATACTGTCCAATCTAATATAAAACAACAATATAAGTCAGATGATAAAAATAATAAAAAAACAAGAGAAGAAGAATCATATGTATATTAAATAATTCTAAAAAAAACAAATTTAATGTATTTTAAAAATATATTAAATATAACCTTTTTATAAATATCAATACATTTATATTATTAACTATATATGATTAATCATAGTTAAATCAAAATAATAAAAAATAAAAAATAAAGAAAACACCCTCTTCTTTCTTCAAGGGAATATCCTCAACCTCCAATGAGTAGGGTCATTGAAATGCTTGAAGGAAGGATTGATCTGTTGCAAAGTCTACTTAAGCCTTTCAATTTTTCCCCAACTCAAACCAAAGTGGAATCTTGTACAACTTCTAACATTATTGATTCATTTTTCTCTGTTGATTAGTATAATCATAGATAAAATTTTTTTAGCATGTTAATAATTCACCTTTTTTATTAATTATGTGGTCAAAAATTTGATCACTACTCTTGGAAATATAGTATTATTTTTATAGTCAAATATTCATGGCATGATTATTATAACAGAAGATCTTTTATTATTTTCATGCTTGTCTAAATTAATTTTGTTTATATATCTTGCATCTATATCTGTTAAAGACCTGTTGTTGATGAGTTGAGCTTTTTTGATCGGTGAGTTTTGTCTTGTTAGGGAGGTGATAAGTTTTGGTTTATAGGTGAGTGTTATGTGAGAGTGGCAGTATTGATGAATACTTTGTCTCTATTTTAATATAAGAGTGATAGACTCTGTAAAGTATTGTGTCATGTGATGTGATACCATGAGTTTAGCTTTTGTTGCTTGTTTTATTTCGAAGCAACAAAATTATTTTTTGGTTTTTCACGGTATCTCCTAACCCAGCAGACTAAGGATTAATCTATTACAGATCGAAATTCTATTTAATGATTTTTTTCTAGCCAATACGTTGGTGCATGCATAAGGCAGTATTCTATCCCCCGAATCTTGCTTAACCGGAATAGTGAGCTAACTACTAAACCAATCCAACCAGGTAGTAACAAAATTATTATAAAACTTTATGTCTCATGTTTAATCTCTGATAATACATTAGATACATGTATTTTATATAATGTTCTTTCAAATTTTGTATCTCACTAAATAAATAGTAAATATTTGTCACGATATTCATATTTATCATAGACATAGGCATAGATGTGGACAGTAAATATAGACAACTTTTTGTTACCTGCACACTCATCAACCTATCAAAAATACAATAAAAAATAGATAAGATAAAATGACAGTATATGCAAATGTGTCACAATGGCCTTGGCATGCATTTTTAATTTGTCTATGATTATTATGTTTTGTTACTTTGTTTTTCTAACAAGTATCACTCAAAAATACTAAACTATTCTATATTTTATTTTTTCTTTTCCATCTAAGAATCAGCAAGCAAAGTAGTGGAAATGCACAAAAATTAAATATGCTAGAAAATTCATAAGAGATACGAACAAGTTATTATAATCATCTCCAATCCATGTCCAAAACATGGAATAAAATGTTTAAATATTCATTTCATACCAAGAACTACTAAATCATTCCACAACTACTATAATTTATTCCCATCAAACAAAACAAAGTAATAAACATCACCAATAATATAAGTTTGAATTGGTAATTATTATTCAAAGCCTGCATCAAATCCACACTAACATCTCCTCCTCCTTCTTAAATTGGATCAGCAAAAAGGACAATTTGAGGATTGGCAAGAATATGCTCTTCAGGATCTGGTTGAGCATTGTCTTCCTTGCCATCATCATGTGATAGTCTACGATTTGGGGTTTGAAGAGGAGTAGGGGCAATATTGACATTACAATCTTCTTTATCATAACCTTCTTCCTCAGAAGACACATGCACAGGATTATCAACACCTGAAGATTCGTGACTCTTGTTCTTCATATTCTTGCAAGTTCTTCACATTTTCAGGATCTGGTTGAGCATTGTCTTCCTTGCCATCATCATGTGATAGTCTACGATTTGGGGTTTGAAGAGGAGTAGAGGCAATATTGACATTACAATCTTCTTTATCATAACCTTCTTCCTCAGAAGACACATGCACATGATTATCAACACCTGAAGATTCGTGACTCTTGTTCTTCATATTCTTGCAAGTTCTTCACATTTTTGTTTCCAAGAAATAATTATTAGTCATAGTTATCAACACTCATCATGGCAAATTTAATACATGTTGTCAATGAAGCAACATAGTTTAATTTGATAAATAGTACACGATCTTACTTTGATGGAACATTTACTTTGTTATTGCTGCAGATTGTCCAACTCAAGAACAAATTGCAGATATCTTCACAATACTTTTGAAACTTTAACTATTTTACAAATTAAAAAATGCTCAAAATACTTAATTCTAAGAATTTGATTCAAGAGAGACAATGTTAAATTAAACCAAGTTTCAGATGAAGTCATCACTACCTTTAAGAATTTTAATTAATAAAGCTTCTACCAATAGAAATTAAAAATTAAAGATCTTTAATTAGCCATGGATATTGCTTAGTTATTAACACAAGCATATAGATTACTACAAATTATACCTTATAATCTTTTAGACTCAGAAATGAGATGATTTAACTAAATTTTTATCTAATGACTTTCAGTTATCAACTTCACCTGAAATTGACTGCACGTGAGTTTCCACCAAATTGAAAGTGGATTTATTCCATGTAGGATTTCATAATATCCTTTTACTGGTGAATTGTGTTGTTAAAATAATGACAGATAAAAACTTGATGGAATGAAGGGTGTACCTTGCAATTGGTTGTCTAACACCAGGGGAGACTTTAACATTCACATCATAATCAGAGTCCTCTTTATCATCTTTAGTTTTTTCTTCTTTCTCTTCTTTCTCCTCTTCCTCGTCCTCGTCCTCCTCCTCTTCTGACTCAGAAAAAAGAGGAGATGGATTCGCAATAAAAGGACACAACGATGCTTGTGAAGGAGTGGTCTGATGCTTGTTCCTCTTCTTGAGATTCTCACGAATTCTTGATTTTATTCTTCAAGAACACAAAATCTCATTCAAAACTTTTTAATTATTAAATATGACTATTCACTTGAAGATATATTTTCACGTAAAAATAATAGCCAAAAATCATTAAATAGTTACTCAATTAACGTTTCTAAAATCACACTGAATTGAAATATATTTGATATATACATGCTTCTTTTTTGTTATCATACCTAGCATCAAAGTCATCAACGTAATCACGCATATGATGGAGGCTCTCCTGAGTCTCCCAAGTGTTTGATACGTCCTTCCATCCTGCCCTATTTATATTTCACCACATACATAATTAAAATATTCATTTGATAATGTAAGTCATCAAAATCAATAAACAATAACAATATAAGTTAATAAAATAGAAGAAAAGAGCATTAATAATGATCATAAGAACTAACCATTTGAGCATGTACTGTGGCTTACCCTGTATATGACATTCCCATATTCAAAGATTTTTATTAGAATTTGATCATGATAAACCAATAATAGATAACAGTAACATACACCACAGCGATGAAGAATAATAAATTAACATATAATAAATTAAAATAATAGAATCCGAAATTGATTCTGTATTCATCAGATTCATGGTTCTTAATAAGGTGACAAAGTCTCCAACCAGTCACACATACTATTTTTCTATAAAAAAATATTCAATGAACACAAAATTAAAATCAGCCAAAAAATATCTTAATCAGTAATCTCATACATACAAATATATGTTATTTTACGTATTTTTCACAAAATAATTAACTTTTAGAATAATCAAACATTCAATAATAGAATAAGTAAATCTGTTATGATAGTATAATTAAACTTTTTTACAACAATATATAGCAAACTTTTTTCTATGAACATTAAATATATATTCTTAATGATAGTTAACTGATAACTAATTTTTTATATTTTCATACAACTTATCTTATATCAATCAAAATATTGTAATAAGATGAAAGGAATATGCATATACCCGATGGATTCTCTTACGGCGAATGGAGTGGACTTCATAACTGCGATTATCAATATCTTTTTTTGGTGGCATTGTTGATTGTTTTCACTGACTCTTGAGTAAAACACGACTCACCAATAATATATATATTTAGAGACACCCTTTTAATGCGTGAATTTAACACTTAATAATGTTAACATCTAATGCATATTTTAAATTTGGTAATATTTATGTATAAATAGTATTTTAATAAATGTGTATCTTTTCTCTTTTCTTACTTGGCAATTTTTTTAATGTATTTCTCTATCATTTGAATTATAGATACGCATGGATGCTAAATAAGGAAACATATATATTTTTTACTTATTTACAAATATGTCAAAAGAATTTAACAAATAATTCATACCTTAATAAGAGAAAAACGCGTCGGAATTTATTTGTGTTGTTCTGTTCCATATGTAACAAAATCATTCTCATAATTAAGCTTTAGATATATGAGTAGAAAGATATGCATGAAGGGTGAAAAGGTTATAGATTATGGTGTATAAAAAAGGTAAGTTTTTCTAAGATTATTGCCATAAAAATGTCTTTTTTGATAAGGCTGCGGTAATAGTAAGCTCAGAAACAAAATTTAAAAAGTTAATGTCAATAGATACAAATTATAATGTCTAAAAGTAGGTAAACTAGATATTGACAATGAGAAGATAAAGTCGGAAAAAGAAAATCACCTTAGTATTTCAAATACTGTCCGATCTAATATAGAACAACAAGATAAGTCAGATGATAAAAATGTTACTAGAAAAACAAGAGAAGAAAAACCATACGTATATTAAATAATTCTCAAAAAATTAAAATTTAATGTATTTTAAAAATATATTAAATATAATTTTCGTATTAATATCAATACATATATACTATTAACTATATATGATTAATCATAGTTAAATCAAATTAATATAAAATAAAAAAAATAAAAAAACATCCTCTTCTTTCTTCAGGGAATATTTTCAACCTCAGATCTGGAAGCAACTTCCACCGATAGCTTTGCTACTACTGTCGTTTACCACTGTCATCACTATGGTCACATCCCCTCCATCTTTCCCTCCTGCATCTATTTCCATCACCATCTTTTACGTCCTCTCTCCGACCCCTATTCGCACCGCCCCTGTCCGCCTTTTCCACCACACTACAAAAAAAACGCTAAATACTATTAGATATTAGCGTTAGCATTATTGGTGGATATACTGATGGATTTGGCAATAAATTCGTTAGGTAAAAAAGTTATCATTTGATTCCATTTTCTGATGATAAATTCTCCGATAATATTGGATGAAAAAAAGGTTAATTGGCGCAATCATTACCGTTTGACGCTAGTAAAACTCGGTGAACAGAATGCTGAGTTTTGGTCACGCGCAATGTATTACTATCGGATTTATCTACTGGTAAATTCGATGGTAATTTCACCCTAAATTGGAATCGTGCATCCTTTCTCCTCATTTTAAAAGACCCCCTCTCTCTCAATCTCTCTCTCTCTACTTTGCATCTCTCTTCCTCATACCACCTTCTGCAGCCCCTCTACCAGCGCCGGCGCCAACAACAGCCTCAAAAGGATCTCCTCTTCAGTCTCACTCTTCACAGTGTCGAAACACCCCACTCCCACTCTCCCAGTGTCGAATCTTCTCTCACTTTATCAGCCTCTTATAGCGACGAAGATCTTCCCTATTCTTCATAGTCGACGCCGCCCCACAGCACCCTGACTTGCGTCCCACGGCGGCGCGACCCTTTTCTTTCCCTCCCCCATCCTCGAAGCGCTTCTCTCTCCATCCTCCCCCACAGTGCCATGCATCAGCAACTATCGTCGTCCTCCACGCACCAATAATCGTCGTTGTCCTCCACGCATAGCAGCAGCATGCACCAGACGATATCCGATTTAGGGTTATTTTAATTCTATTTTGATTTAGGTTTTTTTAATATGTTTTGATTTAGGATTTTTTTATTTTGTTTTGATGATTCTATGTTTAAAATTTTGAATTTTAATCTAACTAAGGAGTTCGACAATCTTTCTTTGGAGAACAATACAGATTGTGATCGGTCTTCATCTTCTCTTAGCAAGGACAAAGCAACTAAAGCCTTAGGGAA
>NC_029776.3:92175418-92176306 GCF_000817695.3 Arachis duranensis
TTATTGTCAGCCCTATCCTCTATATTACGCTAAGGCGGCTATCAAGTAATCCTATTATAATCTTCCTTGAATTTTCGCATTTGGTTTGCAAATTTTGCGTCTCAAATTCTGTGTTTATTATTCTGATTTTTAATTATGTTTTTATTTAAGGTTTTTAAATTTTGTTTCGATTTAGGATTTCTTAGTTCTGTTTTTATCTAGGGTTTTTTAATTATGTTTTGATGATTCTGTGTTTGAAATTTTGTTTATCATTCTGATGTTGAATTTTGTTTTAATGATTTGGTGTTTCAAATTCTGTGTTTATTATTCTAATTTTGTTTTAATAATTCTGTTTTGATTTAGGATTTTTTAATTCTATTTTGATTTACTTTTTTTAATTATGTTTTGATGATTCCGTATTTGAAATTTTGTTTATGATTTTGATTTTAAATTTTATTTTGATGATTTTGCATTTCAAATTCTGTGTTTATTATTCTAATTTTTAATTCTCTTTTTATGATTTTGTTTTAAATTCTATGATAATTATGCAGTTTGGTATCAGTTCAAGTTAGAACATTGGCGACATAGAAGCTAAGCAGCAATATGACTTGATGTTGCTCATCCGAATGAATTTACAAGTGCAAGATCCCTAACTCCATTGTTCTGATTTCTGTTCTGGTATTATTTGAGTTAACTCTTTTCTGAGTTAATTATTGACTTATTGTTTATTGTTGTTAATTTTTTAAGTTTTTTATTATTTGAGTTAATTATTTTCTGAGTTAATTAGTGTTGTATTTTTTGACTTATTAGTTTAGAAATGATTGAATTTAAATATTTAAAATTATATATTGAATTTTTAAATAATTTTTTTAAAAAATTAAAATTTAAGTTTACTGTCGGTTAAATCTA
>NC_029776.3:92176337-92179672 GCF_000817695.3 Arachis duranensis
AATTCACCAGTAGTAATTAATTTAATTATTAATTAATAATATATTATCGTCAGATTTACCTAAGAAAAAATATGATGATAAAAATTACTAGCGAAAATTTTTCGACGGTAATTAACAGCAGACGAAAAAATCTGTCAATAAATAATTACCAACGAATTTTATATTATCGGATTTGTTCCGACGGTAAACATATTACTTGTAAATTTTTTTAGTAAATTTGCCGGTAAAAAAAGTTGGTTTATAAATAAGCAGGAGTTAGGTCATTTATTATGGGACTATTGTTTGGACTTGTTTTGGATCCTCAAGAATGGTTCAAGTCATAGATTGTATTTGGGTTTCTTTCTTTTGATAATTACTAAATTAATTATTAACATTTTGATTACTTTTAATAGTTATATGGTAATTTAATGAGTCCTCAATTACAACCAATGAGTAGTAAGATAGAAAGTGGCTCACCTTCTTTAATTTTATGAACAAAATTATTTTATATTTAGTTCCACTTTCTTTTACATTGTCCCTTAAGTTTTAATTATTATGATATTGATAAATGTGTATTCAATTTTGCTTTTGATTGTTGTTGTATTTGAGTATTTTTCAAGCACTTTATTAAATTCTAATTATCCTGGAATAAGAAGACATTATAATTTCAATTAATGGTTTTAGCTTATAGACAATGGTGTATTGAATCTTAAGCTTTAAGAAATCTACTTCATTCTATGTTTAGAAACTCAAATGATGCACAGAGTATACAAACCATGTGTGGATATTAAATATTTTTTTCTGTTTTCTTTTAAATATGTATATCCTTTCTAATTATTTTTTTCAAAATTTGAACATATATCTTCTTTTCTGAGAGTAATGCTATTAATTAGTTTCTAATAATAATTANNTAAAATTTAAAAATAGTATATTATTCACTAACAACAGTCCATTGAGCTTATAGCCAATTGATTGAGATGCACTTTGAAATAATTTTAGAAATTTATGTATATTTTAAATAAAATCATCTTAAAAAAATTCAATTAAAGATACAACAGCTGAGTAACAAATAATTTTTGTTGGATTCTATGAAAAATCAACGAGATATAATACCACTTATGGAGGCTTTAGACCCCATTTATAACTGGATATGTATATCCTTGTTGTATTTGAGTATTTTTGTTATGGGAGTTTCTGAATTTGACAAATCATAATGATTTAATTTATGATTTTTTTTATTTTTTTATGTTTTTTAAATTATTTTTTTTAAAGTCTGTTAGTATCTTATTAATTATTTTTATTATTTGTTTTTTTTAATAGAATTTCTTATAATTATTAGGGGAATTTATTGAATGTGATGAGTTGTATTTTGGATATGATAATAGTTCTAATAAAGAAAAGGAAGATATTATCAACGATGAAAGTAAAGTTGATGAATTTATGGAGGTATCGAATTATAGATACAAAATTCAAGAAGTTGAGAAGAATTAAAAGTTAAACAAACTAAGCTATATATGATTATATATGGGGTAATGAATTTAACATTGTTGAACAATTTTGTAATTTCTATAGAAATTATGATAGAGTGCACGATTTTGTTGCAAGACTTGACGAAAAATGACAAGATTTCAATGAAAACATTAATATGCAACAAATGATTTGTTATAGAGAGGGTATACAAAGAAAAAAAATACTTGAAGATAGAGAATAAAAAAAAAAGATCATAAGTCAATTTTATGTGTAATGTGTCAAGTAAAGATTAGATTTCACTATGATTTAACTTTTGTAAGAATGGCGAGTAACAAATTAAGAGACTCACAATTATAATCTCAACTATTTTTTTTTAAAAAATAATTTATTTTATCGTCTTTAAAAGATATAGTATTAAATTACTAATACATTATTATTTGATATATGATTAGAAAATAAATATTAAATAATGATGATGATAATAAATAATTAATATGATACTATTCATTTTCAATTCAAATTTTAAAATAAATTATTTATTTGTTTTGAAAATACTTTTTCAAAAGTGAATAGTTTACAAGGAGTATATATACTGATAGGGATTATGTGGTAATTTTTGTTATTAAATATAAAAAATATAATATAAATCTATAAAAAAAATATGTTTTAATAGTTACACATTTATTAAAAATGTATTTTGACTATTAACATCATTATTCAAATACTATATATATTTTTTTATCGTAGATACGTACTTTTTATGTATATATAAAGATAAATCACGTTAAATATTACTAACCCAATTTTAATTAAATAAAATTAAATCTATAGAATCACAACATTAATGACAAATTAAAACAATTTCATATTCATAAACACTAATTCAAATATAAAATTAGCCTCACAACCTTAGCTTGCTTGATAAAGCTCTTAAATTAAATGACAAAGTACTGTACTTAATAATAATAATCATGACAATAAGTAAACAATATGTTACTAATTAGTTTCAAAAGTGAAAAATTTCAAAGTGAATAGTTTCAAATACTTACTACTTGATGAAAATTAAATTTAAAATCAAATCAAAATTGAATAAAGTGAAATACGTTTTAAATTTAATGATTTGTAATAAAGAAATCAAATCTTTCTTAAATGCTATATTAGAGAAACCACAAAAATAAATCCAAGGCGTAAATCCGATGGAATAGGCATAAATTTGATACCTATAAATGAAATAAGAAAGCAACAAATTAAAAAGTTATGATATGTCAAATTCAAAATTTCCCCAAAATAAAAAAAAGAAAAGGTTTAATTCTACTTCATTCAACTATGATTTAAGGCATAAATTTATGTGGTTATACCTATTAATCTAATATCAATGTCTTAATAAAACACTACATCATCACCAATGAACAAAACAAAACATAATCATTAAAAAAGATGGCAGCTCTCTTTTTTGAACATTATTTTTTTAATATCACATTCTTTTTAATCAAATTTTCTGTTACAATTGAAGTGGCAAAAATAATTAATTAAAATACTTACAAAATTTACAATAAATGTATTAAAGAAAACAGAAAAAAATATATTTTAAATGATAAATTATAATTTAAGAGTTTATCTTGATAGAGTTTAACCTCATATACTTGGTTCTTAGTGACTTCGAGATCTAATGCCTTTATGCAAGTTTTAGCAAGAATGATGCCTTCCTAACTAATTTATCTCCTGAAAATTAATTACCAAATTTTTAAAAATTTAGACAAAAAAAAAAAATACTAACAAGATATAAATGATCTCTGCTAGCTATGCCAAGTGTAAAACCCGGTTAATTAACGGCTAATTAACCCATAAATGAGAATTTATTCTAGAAAGCCTAAAATGTGATTTTT
>NC_029776.3:92180569-92181165 GCF_000817695.3 Arachis duranensis
ATGATTATTGATGCCTTGATGGTATGATGTATGAGAAATATGCATGTTGTGATATATGCTTGATGATTGGTTATGGTTGAATTGTGGGTTGAACCATGTTTATGGTGAGCATGATGTTGATTGTGTATAATAATGAATTATTGGGATTGGTGTTGTTGGATTTGGCATGAGGAAGAGTATATGATATGTCAATATGTTTGAGTTTGAGCCACTTGGGTGAAGTGGGTTAAAATGATGAGATAGTGATTTTGTAAATTGTGGAAAAGTGTCAATGTGTGAGTTGAGGAGGCTTGATGTTGAATTTGATATGTTTTGATTGATTTCAAGAAAAAGGGATGAAAATGGCATGTTTTGATTGATTTAGAAAAGAGTTGGAAATGGCTTGTTTTGAAAATGGCACTTTGTGGTTTTTATGAAAAATATGGTTTTTGGGCATACTTTGGTGGGACATAAATTGGACTACGGATCTCTGTTTTGTGCCAAATCTTTTCAGAAATGAAATTGGATCCGGGATTTCCATGCCGTTCGAAGAACGGGTGAAAAACGATTTAAAATGAGAAAGTTATGTCCGTTGGAAGATTGGGGTTTAAATTGGT
>NC_029776.3:92182336-92187595 GCF_000817695.3 Arachis duranensis
CGCTGAGGCATGCTGGAGACTTCTAGATTTGCGAAGATCCTTTGTTCTCGGGGCTATGTTTTGGTTTATATGTTTTGCTTAGATACTTTTATCTCCATTAAATAATACAAACTGTGATGACTCCTCTTATGGGAGAGTTTGGAGAATATGTTTTATGTATTTGTGTCCCTTTGGGTTTCCTTTGGGGTTTTCCTTATTTTATCATATGTATATATTGTTATACTCGGACCGGTTATCTTCGCAGCCGGATCTTGAGACTTGATATTCCTGTTTTTGACACTCCCTTGTATATATATAATCACGCGTTGGTTATCCTTGTTCGTTACGTTATTGATCGGAGTGTTACGCTTTCGAGTTGCGGTTTTTGTTTACCCCTTTTTCTACAAAGGCTCCTAGTTATAATCAATCATTCATACTACTATATGTACTAAACTTTTTATTTTAGAGGTCGTAATACCTTGCCATCTCTGAATTATGACTTAAGCATAAGACTCTGTATGGTAGGGTGTTACACCAAGATAACACAAGGTGGAACTATATATAAAGATGTAAAAGAATAACTAATAAAAAGATTCTTTAATTTCCTATATATATATATAATGAATAGGAATATGCTCATCTTGTTGATCATTTGAGATGTTGATGCATGATGTGGTTGAATTGAGAAATGGTATGATGACGAGATTATTGTTTGTTTTGGATATGGAAATAGCATGTTGAATGATGTGTTGATGATAGTTGGCAAGTTGAAGGTAATGGAATTGTATAGGAAATGAAGTATAGATGATCATGTTGATATAAGTGAAGTTAAAACATTAAAATTGTTAAAAATTGAGGTTTAATGAGTGATGGTTGGATGTGGAGTGATATTGCTATGATATTGTATGAGTTTGGTGTTGATTTTGTATGTTGTAGGTTGGTTTTTGAAAGGAACTTGCAAAGAATTGAGGTTTGAGATTGTGTTAAAAAAAATAGTTTTTAGCCAAATTTTGGCAGGGCATAACTTGGCTTCCGGACCCCCAAATGGTTCCAAATTTATTTTATATATAAATTGGGTTCGTGAAGTTTACGTCGTTCGAAAAATGGAGGAAAAATGATATAAAATAAAAAAGCTATGCACGTAAGAAGTTTGAGATTAAAAACTAAAATTCTGCAGCTTTTGACACTTAGTAAAATTTTTGGTTAAATGTACGCCCATGCGTATGTGTGGTCCACGCGTACGTGTGACATGAGACTTTTGTGTACGCGTAACCCTCATTTGCATATGGTAGCTTCTGCCTTTCATGCATGCGTGCTTGAACAAGCCTACGCGATGGGCTAAATGCGTACCAACGCGTACGCGTGGCCCTATTTTCAGCAAAAACAAATTTTGTGTTTTAAAGCTCAAACTCGAACCTCTAGATTTCTATTTTTATTTCTTTAGTCTAAATGTTGTTAATAAGCTTAACAATAGGATGAATCGAGGAAAAAGGAGGTAAACTAAGGATTGGAGAAGATGGTTTTTGTTTTGATAAGATGATGGAAGAGAGATATATGAGGCAGTTAAAAGGGTAATGTAATATTGAGATTAATAAATGAGATAATCGTGGACATTAATGAAATGAGGAAGATGAGACGAGTTATGAATTTATAATTGTGTATCATAAAATATAAGAGGAATGAGTAAATGCTTATGATTTATTGAGAAAGTGCAGTAGTGTCGCGAGTATGCCGGAGATGCATATGTAAGCTAAAGATTGAACATTATCGAGCTTGGGGTGTTGTCTCCCCCATGTCAGTCAGGGATTAGTCCTGTGGATAACATTGAGCTTGGAGTATTGTTTTTCCCATGTCAGCTTGGGGTATTGTTTTCCCCATGTCAGCTTGGGGTGTTGTCTCTTCTCCCCATATGAGCTTGGGATTCGTCCATGGATATTATTGAGCTTGGGGCATTCTCTTTCCTATGTCAGCTTGGAAATTCTCCCCATGGTGTATTTTTGAGCTTGAGAACATGTCGGGATAGCTACATAACCGACAGTTGATATCAACAGCCATAGGACATACATGCATCATGTGCATATTGTTTGAATTGCTTATTTGTGAACTATTTGGGAATGCCTACGTGATTATAACATGCTATTTGTTGTACTTACTATCTGTATTACTTGTAAGTTACTTGTGTTTGCCTTGTTTGCTTATTTGTCTGTGTAAACTAATCGGAGATGGAGGAACGGAGGAAATGGTGGAAAAGACTTAGTATTAAGGTCAGGTTTAAGCTAGGCTTAGATATTCTTAGAAGACCACCCTTTTATGGTTTCTGTTTAATACCTTAAGCTTTATAATCTGAGTGCCGGCATTCTAGGATTGCCTCTGGAATTTCCAAGACCTTATATATTATGTGTGTGGCACCTTTACCATGCTGAGAACCTTCGGTTCTCACCCAATACTATGTTGTTATTTTCAGATGCAGGTCGAGAGGCACCTCGCTAAGCGTCTGGACTGCTGAAGCGGAGCGGTTTCTGGGTTCTTTTGTTATTTAGTTTATGTATATATGTACTTAGCTTTCTCTCCAAGAAACTTGTTTATTTTGTTCCTCTTAGAGGTTTAAGGCGAGTTAAGGTTGTATCTCTGAATGTTGGGTATTTTGGGGGTATTTATATGTGTATGTAGATATTCTCCGACCAGCCTTGGCTTCACAAGCCGCGTTAGGAACTAGTTATTTTGTATCCTTGACTCATCCTTGACTCTCTATTCTTATTTTCTGTCTATTTATATTTTTTCTCTTTAGATTTCTTAGCACGCAAGTTATCTCATTTTCTGAGCATTGCGCTTTTGGTTTGCGATTTTGTTTTACCCGATTTTTTCAAGGCTCCTAGTTAAATATCTCTTTCACTATTATCATACATACATTTTTACTTTTAGAGGTCATAATACCTTACTATCTCAGTCTTATGACTTAAGCATACGATTAAGTGTAGTGGGATATTACACTTAGGGAGTCACGTAGGGAAACGCCACAAAGAAGAATAATAACAGTAGTATCATGAGGAGTAGCATAAAAAATGTGTAGGGCAAAGGGAAGGTCATGGCCTTTCTTGGCAAGGTTGTTAGCAAGAAAGTTGGCTTCTTGGAGGGTGTGAGACAATGAGATGTTTTCAACATGGTTGACTAGGACAGCAATGCCGTCTAAGAGAGGAGCACAATGATGGGATGGAGACTTGCCCTTTTTAATGAAGTTTATTGGTGTGATAGAATCAAATTCAAATAGGAGGGATGTAATACCGTTGGCTACAACAATTTGAAGGCCACGAATGATACCCTAAAGTTCAGCATGCAATCATGCATGGTCAAGCAGCTTCCAAGATTGCATGCTTTAAGAAGCGTCCTGTATGATTTCTGAGGACACCACCACAAAGCTGCACTATTCGAGTGAGTAAGGGAATTGAAGATCCATCTACATTCAGTTTGATAACATTCTCCAACAGGGATTGCTAAGAAACGAGATGATCTTCAATATAAACTGGTGCACGATTACGAAGAGTAGATCTCGCGACTTTGATAATCTCATCAAAACAAGCTTTAACTTGTTCCCTTCTTGCACAGATCGAGGTATTATCACCCTCAAGATGATTTTGTTCTGAAAATACCATGTGAAGGAGATGGTGACACAAAAAAGACAGGGCCAGTCTCCCTTAGTTGTACGGTTTTGGAGTAACCAATCATGCAAATTGAGAGGGAAGAAGTTGTTAAGGCTGCACTGATAGGGAAGCCAAGTATCGGTAGCGAAGGAGCAATCTTGAAGGACATGGAAGTTGGTTTCATCATTGAAGGGGCATCTTGGACAAGTAGCATTAAGAGTGAGATGTCACCTTTTTCTTTTAGAGTTAGTGAGGATAGCATTAATTAGAAGGTGCCTTCTGTGATGGCTTGTTGTTTGGTGGCTAAGAATGACTTTCTTTTGACCATCCAATGATATAGGGGCACATGTGCAGTAGATAGTCAAACGAAAGAGTGCACCAACTTTTAGTCAAAGCTAGCAATGAGTGCTAAGTGCGATAACATTAAATATTTACTCGAGGGACATGAGCGGGATTTTGGGTTCCAAAAACAGGACTTTGATATGGGCTAAAATTTGGGTCTGACAAAAACATATAGTTGAAAAATTGGCTGATATCCAAAAATTTCTTAGACAATAACTAAGATTTATAGCCCAAAAGGAGGATAAAAGTGATTCTTATATGTCTGATTTAAAAAGAAAAGGAAAAAAATTATGCAATAATTTTTTGTTATGTTAATTAGGATAAGTTTTAAGAATGATATTCGATTGTTGACTTGCTGACTCAAATTAATTATAGATTCTGTGCGGCATGAGTAAGGTATGAAATGAAAACCATAAAAAAAAGTTTGAGAATAAAATTTAGTTATATTAATTTAAGTATTAGATTCAATTGAAAAAAAATAATTCATCGTTGTAATTTTAAAATTTAAAGTACTTCTTTGAGAATAAGAATTTGTTTATTGTGTTAGAAGTTAAAACTTGAGTGAGAAAAATTCTAAAAGAACCTTTTATTGCTTTTAAGGAGACAAATTACGTAGCAGTATTAATTATATCAATAATATTTAGAAAATAATAAAAATTAGTTTAATATAAATAATTATAGATGTATAATAAAATAATTGATTAAATTAGAATTTTCTAATATTAAAGATTTTTTGTTATCATAAAGCATAAGTAATCTTAAGTTTTAATTTAATTGGTTTAAAAATTTTGTATTTATAAAATTTAACAATAATCAAGACTCTTCGGATAATACGCATGCTTTTGGTTTAAGTCAACATTTTATTATTGAAAAAGTCGTGCGCATTGTCCAAAGTGTCTTGATTATTATTGAATTTTACAAATATAAATTTTTCAAACTAATTAAATTAAAATTTAAGATTATTTATGGTTTACGATAACAAAAAATTTTTAATATGAAAAAATTTTAATTTAATCAATTATTTTATTATACATCTATAAATATATATTTATTATATTTAAAATTATATAATTATTTTAATAATAATTATTAAATATTAAATAAGATCATTTATAAATTAGATTATAAACCTTAGTTATTGTCTAAGAATTTTTTGATCATCCAACTAATTTTTTAATTATACATTTTTGTCAAACCCATACTTTAGCCCATGTCAAAGTGTTGTTTTTGAAAGCAAAATCTCACCCATGCCCCTGCAGTAAACTATTAATGTTACCCTACTTAGCACTAACAGCTAGTT
>NC_029776.3:92187646-92190460 GCF_000817695.3 Arachis duranensis
AAAAAAGCCACCCTTAGCCACTGAACAAAGCACCACAGAATTCACCTAATTAGAAGGGGCCTTAATTAGATGTCGCGTTAATTTGCACTAGTTATCGGCCAATGGCAGACAATGTGACAAGAGATAAATCATTCTCCTATCATGAAGTAATTAATGGCTAGCTACAATGTATGAAGAGATTGAGTGTGTGTTTGGATTACAGTTTGCAAACTAGAGTTTGTATAAGATTGATTTTGTAAAATTAATTTTGATGATAAGTTAGTTTGGGTTAACGTGATTTATGTTTAGTAATCTTTATATCAAAATTGATTATAGTAAAATAAATGTTGTTTAGATTATACTACTCAAAATCACTTTTAGATAAAAAATTACTAAAATAACATCAATTTTATATACCTGCAAAATCAGAATATTATAAAAAATAATAAAAAAAATATTTATCATATAAATAAAATAAATACAATAAAAAATAAAAATATAAAAGAGAGTACTATAAATTTTATAATGTCACACAAAAAGAAAATATTCTATAATTTTTTTAGTATTGTCAGTACTTTTTAATTTAGTATTATTTTAGACTATAAATTTTTATTATTTATGACTCTATTTTTACTTATAATTAATTTTTTATTTATTTTGTTTTTTTTATAGGATCATAATTTATATTATTCAAAATTTTGATAATAAACGTAGTATATATAAAAAAAAGATTGATTAGATGCAAGTAGGCGAGCTTTCAAAAGAAAGAAAGGAATTCCTGACATTGAACCTCTTAGGTTCAAGACAACACTGACAGCAAAAGATTATATTTAGAAGTAGGATATTCACTTCAATGAAATATTCTCTTCTATTGCAAAGCACAATTTTGTACGAGTCTTATTAGTCACTGTAATTACGTTTAACTTAGAGCTCAAACAACTTGATGTAAAAACAACATTCTTATATGGTGACTTAGAGAAAATAATATACACGAGCCAATAAGAAGGATTCATAGATCCTGAGAAGAAAGACAATATTTACTCGTTGAAGAAATCACTATATGGCTTGAAACAATTACCAGGTCAATTGAACAGGAGGTTTGAGGCTTTTACATTCAGTAATGGTTATAACAGAGCCAACATGATAATTGCATATACTAAAGGAGCTTCCAGTCTCCATATGGTTCGCAAATTTATCTATTGTTGTGCGTTGATGATATGTTAATTGCAGCTAACAATAAAGTTGAAATTAGTACGTTGAAGCTTAGTTAGAAAATGAATTTAAGGACCTGAGCACAATGGAAAAAATTTTGGGAATAGAGAGACTCACAAGGAGAGATATTGTGCTAGGTTGTGTATAATAGAACAGAATTACATTATAAAGACGGTACAATACTTCAATACGGATCAAGCTAAATTAATTGGAATTGGCTGTCCATGTTAAACTATCCTCAAAAGAATGGCTGAAAATTGAGGAGAAAATACGTAGAGCTTATGTTTCGTATACCACACTCTAGTATAGTTGGCAGGCTTATGTATGCCATAGTATGTATTAGGTTAGATATTTCACAAGTAATAAGTATATATATAGTGAATAGATTTATGACCGATTTTGGAAAAATATATTAGAAATATATGAAATGGATTATGAAAAGTACTTGAGAGATTTTGTAGATGTATGTTTGATGGTCAAACGTACCATAAAGTTTTTGGTTTTGTTAATTTTGATTATGCAGACAATTTAGATAGAAAGAGGACATTGATATGTTAAAATCTGTGGTTGCATTATCAACAAATGAAGTTGAGTATATAACGATAAATTAGGCAGTTAAAGAAAATATTTGTGTACGTAGACTTTTTGATAGTTTTGGGCAGAGGCAAGAGGTACCAATCATATATTATGATAATCAAAGTGTTATTTACTTTGCTAAGAATCTTGTTTATTTTAAAAGGACTAAGTCTATTGATATCCGATTTCATTTTTTCCTATAAGATATTAATAATGGTACTGTCTTATTAAGAAGATAGTTACAACTGAGAATCTATCAAACATGATGATTAAATGACTAACAATTGACAAGTTTAAATATTATTTGACATAGTCAATATTGTATTTGGTTAAAAAAAATTTTCGTTATGGGTAGGGTCGGATTAAAAATTTTAGAGCGCAGATAGAATTAAAAACAGGTAGATTAGAGTTGAATTTTAGAAAAATTTTATCATTCATGAATAGAATTGGGATTTAGTCAGAACTCTATTCTAACTTATCTATTGCCAACCTTAAATTAGTCCATGTTTACAAAAGTTAACAAAATAAAACCTAAGACGAGATTGCTAAACCGTAAATGTTGGCCTTAATTTTGCCGTTCATTGTCAAAATTAGGAGTCTTTGAATTCAAAGTTCTAGATCATGTGTTTGGATGTTAGGTGTGTAGCAGGGTAGATAAACATGGCACATGGTAAAGCTCTTTGCCTATAAATTGAGTTTGTCGTTATGAAGGAAGATGCATCACAACAAAGCATAATTAGGGAAAAAACAAGGCAAAGGGTTCTTGATTTATATTAGTGAAAGTAATTTTGTAGCTGTTGAGTTTGAGAAAAATAATAATTATTTGATAATAATAAAATATTATTGGTTGAATTAAAAGCCCATAAATTTTTGTAATGTGTATGGTTATTTTGTAAAAAAATAAAATGCAATCAAAATAGGCCCAAGTTCATTACTAGCCTCACACTTCTCTTTAGGCTCATAACCAATGTGTCAAATTCATTTATTAAAGTACCGTGACGGATTAGTCTTTGGCCTGTCGAGCCGAAGAATACCATGGAAAACAAA
>NC_029776.3:92190778-92234854 GCF_000817695.3 Arachis duranensis
ATTTGATCAGAATTCAAGCCAATCTACTATCCATGAAACTCTGCTGTTGTCTCATTTCTTCTTTGCGTTTTATATCTGATTTTTTAGAAAAAAGACAAATAAAAAAAATTCTACTATTCAAAATCGATATCCTCACCAAGCTCAAAATTTAAAAGTTTTACTCTTATATAAAAAAAGTAAACGACAAGGAATTGAAGTAAGGAGAAAAAACACATTGTTTGGGTCTTCATAGCACTTTAATTATACCTTCTTCTCCTTCATGGTTTTATATTAAAATTTATGTTCTTTAGTTTTATCTTTTTTGTTTTAATCAATGAAAAAAAGACAAATATGTGAAATATAGTAAAAGTCATCGAGAGAAAATGCAAAAAAAGAAAGAGATCTTGGAGAAAAGCTATAAATTATGTCAATCTCTTTTGTAATTGTTTCTGTTTTATATTCATGAACCTAAGAGATTTTTCTTACTAAGTTGAGTGAGCACTTAGTGTTGAGTGTTTAGCGAGTAAACCTAATCAAATCAAGTTTGGTTAGAAATTTGGTTTGTTTTTGATAGGATTAGGTAGAATTTTTGGAAATTGGTGTTTGTAAATCTTTGATAAAGATAGTAAAAATTCTACCATAATTATAATGGAAACTGAATGTAGATCACATTGCACATAGTAGTTGAATAAGAATATATGACTATGTTATTTTTTCTTTTCTGCTCTTTCTGTTTTGCTTGTTATGAGATAAAATAAAATTATCTCTTACTTAATCATCTTCATAGAAGTCACAGCAATACAATGAATAAATTTTTCATCATTACTCTATTTCTAATTCATTTAGTAAGAGATAAAATGAATTTGTGTCCTACATATATATAATCAATATTACATACTTTACAACAACTTTATTTTAAATCCCAGTTTAAAATTTAAAAGTGTACAAAATTAAGAATTTATAAATTCAATCTCACTTTTTTTTTAACTATTGAGAACCTTAAATAGCAATTATAATATAAAAAATGTATGATATAAAATTAGAATATTAGCAAAAGAGAAAATTAAGAGTTATTAGATGGAGATGTAAAATTAAGCCTTGCTCATACATGGACTTTTCGGGTACGAAATGAGCCACTTCAAATAGGTTCATTGCTCCGACTCAGAATACTATTAATTCGGCATGGGCTGTATGATCTCTCAGTCGTTTACCGGATAAATTGATAAATTGAGCATTTTCTTTGCTAAATCTTAAGGCGATTTCCTACTCATTAGTTCATATAATTTATATTTTACTGTAATTTATACTTCAAAGATTAAAAAGTATATACTTAATGTGATTATACTTCAATGATTAAAAGCTAATATTCATTGCGATTTATGTAGTACCAAAAACAATTGGAATCAAGAACTAATCATCTCAACATTTACACGCACAGTAGCGCAGATAATCATAAACATAAGCAATAAAGCAGCAGAAGATATGGCTACCTGGAATAAGAAAAAGAGTGAATGCTATTCGATTGCTTCTAGATATACCTTGGCTTTTTAATTTTACTATGCGCCAGTTGAGTTCTTGTCGAAATAGTGCAGAAGGAGAGAAAGTTGGAATTCAATTTAAAAGTTAAAATGTCAGCTCAAAATTAAAATTTTTTTTAAAAAGTAATGCACGACCAGTTAAAAAAAGCTTACACTTTAGAATTTAAATGCTGAACCCAGTATGTAATTATTGTAATGCTAGAGTAGAATCAACTCCCCACTATCTCACAGTGTCCAAAATTAGAAAATGCCTAGAAAAATTTTCTCAACAACCCAAAAAACAAAAACATAAAAATGGTAGCTATAGTTCTAAGAACAACTCAAAAGGAGAAAACAAGTGAAAGAGAAAACTCATTTGGCAGCAATACTAATCTGATAAATTTAAAAGATAAGAAACTTGAAAATTTTTGTAGCTAAAATTATTTTTTCTCAAAAAGTAGTAGTTATTGCAAAATCTAAAACTCTAAAATCCGTGACTAGTTTTCATTGATAAAACTCCAGTACTAATTTCTCTACCCAACAAGGCAACAATTTTTCTCCTTTCTTCACTTTATTCTTCATATTCTTTATTTATATTTTTTTTTTACTTAGGAGTTAATTTTTAAATTTTTCATCTAATTTAAAAATATCTATTTTTATTCTTGCTGTCAGTCCAAGATGAATATTTTATTTTATTGCACTAATAAAATCTGTGTTTGGTTAAAAAAAAAAAAGGAACACGGATGGAATTTCTTACTCCCTCACTTCAACTCGTGTTCATCCTTTCTCCCCACCTCCACCGTCGGAACTGTTGATGGTAAAGGACATCTGAATTACTTTAGGAAGCAGGTGTGGTAATGGGGCTATTTGTGTTTGCGTGGATCATGGGACATGTTAGACCTTTCTGGGAGACTTGTGCAATAGAATATGCTTGGCTGATGTCAAAAATAAATTATTCGACCAACTGATTAACAAAAACTTGTTCACTTAATAATAATAATAATAATATATAGAGTGAACGATACAAGCTAAACCACAATAAAATGATGTATAATGATCATACAGTGCTTGTATTAAATTCTCAATAGTTGAATTTTTAATAATCGCTGTAAAATATTCAGCTTAGCTTTTATCCATTTTCATTTCTGGTCTTAATTTTAGGGTTTTCGGTGTAATTTGAATCGGTTTTGAGTCAAAAATTCATCTTATTCGAACACTAATTTTATTTGTGGTGTAGTTTGAATTGGATGTTTTTTTTTAATCGGATCCGATCCGATCCAATTTCAAGCAGTTTGGATTGGATTGAATTAATAGTTTTGTAAATTAAAAAAATTAAATACATATAACAAGTCTTAATATTAAATTTTACATAATCAACAATGACATAACAAGTGTCAAAAATATTTTAAAAAACTAACGATAACATATAAATTGAAATAAAATTATAGATTAATTAAAATAAATAACATTTTAAACATAAAATATTTATTAAATCGATTTAAATTGAATTAAATAAACAATTTAATTTAAATAGGTTTGGATTTGAATACCTACTTCATTTATATATTTGTAGTGAAAGAAAACCATAGCAGCGCCGAATGATTATGTATCCATCTTGCCTCGAATGCGTAAAACGACTTGGTGTTTATTTTACCATCATCAAAATTTAATTAACAATTTTTCTCTTACAATTTAACGACTTCTCACTTGATTGTGTTGATAGGCAATTAGTATTTGCCGTGTTTTGGACTCCACTGAATACCATGAAGGCATGAACACAGAAACTTCCCTTAAAGCTTATTATATACAACAGCAACTACCAAGTATTGATGAAGAACAGTTATAAAATTATAAAGAAAATTAAGTTGACTTGAAAGTCTACACGGGTCCTTTTCAATACTTTTCATTTCAAAGAAGAAATTTACCGATCTATGTGTCCATTTATGTATAATATCAAATATCAATAAAAATCGTTGTTCAAAATATCAACTCTGAAGTTTCCATCTACACAGTCATCACCATGTCAAAAGCTTTCTACTTGTTATGTGCATTATTCTCCACCATATTCATGACATATTATGCTGATTCATTACCAATTTGTGCTCCTTCTGATTGTGGTAATGATGTTTCCATTAAGTACCCTTTCTGGAAACGTTCCGGCACCACCGTCGGAGAAGTTTGCGGTTATCCGGAGTTTGGTCTTGAATGTTCAAAAAAAGGCTACCCTATCCTCCAACTGAAAACTGACAAATACTATGTTACAGACATAAACTATGTGAATCATTCAATCACACTTGTTGACATTGATGTGATGAACGATACATGTCCAAGGGCAAAGAACAACGTTTCCATAGGGAACATACCTTTGTCTTTCAGTAATTTGGATATGAACATCACTTTCTACTTCAATTGCAGTTCTCAGCCTTCAGTGGTTGGTGCCGTGCCTATCAAGTGTTTGATAAATGGTGAGGGGAAGAAGTCTTATGTGTTTGAGGTTGGAACGGATATTGGTGGTAGGACTTGGACTAACTCTTGTGATGCTGAGGTTACGGTGGCAGTGAAGCATGGTGAGATCAAAAGTGATGATGACTTGATCAATGGGTTTGGTGCAGCTATGAGCAAAGGGTTTGTTCTTGATTGGAACAGAGCTGTGGATTGTGCTGAGTGCGAGCTTTCTGATGGGTATTGTGCATATAATGGAACTGCTAGGCAAACCTTGTGCATATGCAAAGATGGCAGAATTGTTGCCAAAAGTTGCAAAAAAGGTACGCTGTTTTCAGATTAAATTTTTAATTACATCTTAAGTCCCAATAATGTTTTGAACCACAAGATCATGCAAGTGTAGCAACAAAAGTACTAATCAAGATGTTGAGATAAGCAATGATATGTTGAGAAAAATACTAGGTATTAATCTAAATTATTTTATTTGTGAAAATCATAGAAAACTGAAATCTCTAAATAAAGTTGCCACTGAAAGAAAGTACTAAGTAGCCTTCATTCCAGTGATATACATATATTTATGGACTCAGGAAGGCATTGTGTACTTTTGTGGACTACAAGTATTGGTGTTTATATGCGCAGAATGTTTTGCTTTGAATCTTGGAACCATTGAACAACATTAATTCTGCTCTTGGTCTCATTCTTACAGCTGCAGGTAATCGCTGGACCAGACTAAAGAAAGTCATTATTGGTAATACATCCAAAGGTTTCCTTTCATATTTTTCTTTTATGGTAGTTTCGTATTATATTGGCCAGAATCTTCAGAAATCATCAACTCTTCTTCACTGAGGAATAGTAAACAAGCGCTAAGGCTTGAGAACATTTCTCTTCTTTTCTCAAGTATAAAAAAATTTAAATTTTTATATCTTTTACAATACTTTTTTCTTAAATTGGAAATAACATTTAAAATTGAATATCAGTTGCTTTATGCATGGCAATGGACATGACTCTTTAGTGATATGAACATTTGTATCTTACTCTTTTACTCTTTTACTATGCATCTGTCCACTTCAACTAGTTTTTCAATTGTTCACATTAAAGGGGTAGACCTTGAAATGGTTTCTGTCAATTTCAAGCCAAATATCATAACTTTCTTAAGGAAAATCCCAACAGTATACCAGATTACACTGATTTATTTTGGTTTTTTTTTCATAACAAAAATTTATAGAATTAAAAGTATTAGACGTTCCTCTAATTCTTTATTTGTTAATTAACAGGTGCTACAACAGCTGCAGTAATTGCAGGATTGATGAGTATTTGTTACTTTACATACAAGTTACCAAGATGGCGAGAAAAATATAGCTTTCCAACAAAAGGTAACCAGGATATTGAAACTTTCTTAAAAAATCATGGCGTGTTAACTATAAAACGATATAAATTCTCTGATGTGAAGAAAATGACCAACTCCTTCAAAGTTAAACTAGGACAAGGTGGTTTTGGTGTTGTATACAAGGGAAAGTTATCCGATGGTTCTAATGTGGCAGTCAAAATGTTGAATCCATCCAAAGGAAATGGTAAAGAGTTTATCAATGAAGTAGCTAGCATTAGTAGAACTTCTCATGTTAATGTTGTCACCCTTTTTGGATTCTGCTTTGAAGGCCGCAAGAAAGTTCTTATTTATGAATTTATATCAAATGGTTCCCTTGACAAGTATATTTATAGAAAGGAAGGAGTTGAAACTACTACATTGTTGAGTTGGGATAAGCTGTATCAAATTGCCAAAGGGATAGCTAGGGGGTTAGAGTACTTGCATAGAGGATGCAACACTCAAATTTTACATTTTGACATAAAGCCACATAATATTCTTTTGGATGAAAATTTTTGTCCTAAGATATCAGATTTTGGACTAGCAAAACTTTGTCCTGGGAAGGAAAGTCTTATTTCCATGTCAGATGCTAGAGGAACAATAGGGTATATAGCTCCAGAAGTATGGAATAGACATTTCGGCAAAGCTTCTCATAAATCTGATGTTTATAGTTACGGAATGATGCTTCTTGATATAGTGGGAGGAAAGAAGAACATTAATGTAGAAGGGAGTCAAACAAGTGAGATATATTTCCCTGATTGGATATACAAAAAGCTTGAGCAAGGCACTCAATTAGGACCTGAAGATGGAGTGGTGGCAATAGAGGAAAATGAATTGGTTAAGAAAATGACGATTGTGGGTTTATGGTGTATTCAAACAATTCCAAATGATAGACCTACAATGAGTAAAGTTGTAGAAATGTTAGAAGGCAGCATAGATTCCATAAAAATGCCACCAAGACCTGCTCTGTCTTCTCCTGTAAGATCGATTGCAGAATCTTCTACTTTGTATTAGTACATCACATTATATTCAAAAGTTCGTCATTGGGCACTATGCACATATTGGTTCTTGTGGGCATTCACTAAGATAAGTACTTGATCTTACTGCCTAGAGCAAGAATGTTATTTTTCAAATTTTCACGTTAAGGGCAAAGAAATAATAATAATAATAATAATTGGTTGTGCAATGCTATGAGTGTTACTAGTTATGCTTTTGCTTCTGCTCTTCTCAGGCATTAGTTGTGATTGGTTCTAGAAAGATAACAACTTAAAGATTATGATTCTTGGACAGAGACAAGGAATGTTTGATGGATCAATATATATAGAGAGAAAAAAATTGTCCACAATTCCCAACTGATTCATATCCTACATGAATCTAAGATAACACATTGCTATGATGAAAAAGAAGGAGCAGAACTTCATTGCAGCGTGTCATCAACTTCAATACAAATCATCTTCATTTAATTTCTTTGACTATTCACAAATTACAATCTATTGAATTTTCCCTAATCCAATTGGTATTATAAAATAAAGTAAAGTAAATCTTGTTAGATACACCACTAATGATTGGGTTAGAGATATAAAAATAACTAATAAGAAAAGCACTTCAGAATTTGAATTTTATTTTGATTCTAGTATAATGTTTTTGTCTTAGCTCTCTCCACAACAAAAGTAGAATATACAGTAACAGTATTGTGCGACACAAACAGTATGGTTAAGAAGAGGTTTTGGAGAATTAAACGAGAAATATAATACCCCCACAATAATATTTTGTGATAATAAATTAGTTAGTGCAAAGAGTAAAATCTAATATTTTATAAAAGGTTGAAGCATATTAATATATGATTTCATAAAATTAGAGAATTAATAAATGAGAAAGAAGTATTAATTGAATATTCAGTTCAAGAATAAGTTGTAAATATCTTTACAAAATCATAGAAGTTGAACTATTTTACAAATTCAAAAAATGCTCGAAATACTTATTTCTATGAATTTGATTCAAGAGAGTGACAACGTTTACAAACTAAATCAAATTTGAGTTGAAGTAATCACTACCATACCTCTAAGAATTTTAAATTAATCAAGCCTCTACCAGTAGGAATTAAAAATTGAAGATCTTTGACCAGTCATAAGTATTGCTTAGTTATTAAGACAAGCCTATAAACTACTACAAATTAGACCTTATAAACTTTTAGATTTATTGATAAATAAAATTCTCAAAATAGCAAAACTTATGCTATATGTTATTTGAAAACAAAATTAAAGGGATTGGAGTACTTTTCAATTGGTCGTCTAACACTTAGGGGTATTTGCAGTGCAATTTGGATCGGTTTTGAATAAAAAGTTCATTCAATCCGAACATTGATTTTATTTGTGGTGCGATTTGGATTGGATAATTTTTTTAAAGAATTCAATATAATCCAATCCAATTTTAAGTGCTTTGGATTTGCAGTTTTATAAATTAAAAAAATTTAATATATATAACAAGTCTCAACATCAAATTTTAAATAACAAATAATGACATAACAAGTCTAAAAAATATCTTGAAAAACTAACAACAACATACCAATAGAAATAAAATTATAAATTAGTTAAAATAAATAAATAAATCTCATTTTGGACCTAAATATTTATTAAACAATAATAATACGTGAATAATATAAAAATGTATAACAAATTGAACATATTACAAGTAAAATTATAAATATAATAATAAAACAACAATATTATAGCACATTGTGTGGTTTAGATTGGATTTAATTGGTTTTGATCATTAGATTTAAAATCCAATTCGGTTCATGTGTTTTGTAAAAAATAGAATCTAATCAAATTTAAATTAGTGCGGTTTTAATCGATTTTCAATTTAGATTGGATTAAATAAGCGGTTTAATTTGAATCGATTTAGATTTAAACACCCCACTAACACTAGTTTCTTTTTGTTTTTTTTTTCCTTGTCTTGCTTCTCTTTCGACTCCTCTTCTTCCTTAAAATAGAAAGGAGATGAATTTGTAATGAAAGGACGTGATGACGATGCCTTTTCTTTGTTCTTTTTCTTGAGATTCTCAATAATTCTTGATTTTATACTTCAAGAACACAGAAACTCACTCAAAGTTATTTAATTAAATATGATTATTCACGTGAAAATATCTTCACGTAAAATTAATAATAAAAAATTATTAAATAGTTACTCAATTAATATTTCTTAAATCGCATTAAATTGAAATATATTTGATGTAACACCCTACCATACAGAGTCTTATGCTTAAGTCATAATTCAGAGATGGCAAGTATTACGACCTCTAAAATAAAAATTTAGTACGTATAATAGTATGAATGATTGATTATAACTAGGAGCCTTTGTAAAAAAAATGGGTAAACAAAAATCGCAACTCGAAAGCGCAACACTCCTATCGATAACGTAACGAACAAGGATAACCAACGCGTGATTATATATATACAAAGGAGTGTCAAAAACAGGAATATCAAGACTCAAAATCCGGCTGCGAAGATAACCGGTCCGAGCATAGCAATATATACATATGATAAAAAATAAGGAAAACCCCAAAGGAAACCCAAAGGGACACAAAAACATAAAACCTATTCTCCAAAATCTCCCATAAGAGGAGTCATCACAGTTGTATTATTTAATGGAGATAAAAGTATCTAAGCAAAACATAGCCTCGAGAACAAAGGATCTTCGCAATTATAGAAGTCTCCAGCATGCCTCAGCGGGAAATCTCATGTCCTGCATCTGAAAACCACAAAATCCGCATGGGTGAGAACCAGAGGTCCCCAGCATGGTAACAGCTTCCACATATATAATACATAATAACGGAGGAAAGCCAAAGGCAATCCTAGAACTTCCTCCAGATAATATCAAAGCTTATAAACAGGCTAAACCATAAAGGGCATCTGACTAAAGATTCTTCAGTCTAACTAATACTTCCCTTTCCAATTCCTTCAGACCTCCCAACCACCAACAGGAGTATAATGTAGCAAACACAGTTATATCAAGCAAGAAATATACAATTAGGAACAAGTAAGGCATTTAGACAATTAGCAAGTAATATGCAGTCAAATAGGCAATCTCAAACAATTCATATAGTATGCATATGATGAATGCCTGTCCCTAGTGGCCGATGATATCATCTGTCGGTTATAGAGTCAACCCGACAAGTCCTGGTGGACTGTCCCTCTGTCGTGTCTCCCCAACTTGAGTCATGCTCATTATAACTTGATCATAATCATGATCCATATCCATCACCATCACTGGTGAATATTTATCCATCACCATCACTGGTGAATATTTTTGGGGGTGAGCTCGACCGGGAATTTCACAGTGCCCGGCCACCCTGACGATATAGGGTCAACATAGCTTCAAGTCTCGACCTGGAGCACGTGGTGGCTAGCCACTGCTTTCTCCCAGGGAAACTCTCATCTCCGATAATGGAAGTGCAACTTTCACAATTCATTCAACAGCATATATATGCATTTATACATAGCCATAATCATGGCTCCGCCGTAACACGGCAATAATCCAGCCATCCGGCTCACGGTTAAATCCATAACCAGCCGTTTCATTAACAATTACAGCCCTTTGGCCTATGGCATAACAAGCACTTCCACCACCATCCTCCGCATCTCACATAATCATACTTGATCCTCATTGATCATTCATTTTCCCCTTGCTTCACTCGCAAGTTACCACATTCACTAGCCTTTCTTCTCATAGCTAGACATATCATAATGATTTAAGACATAAGTGGTGAGATCGGAGGCTTAGAAGTATGAAATTTGGCTTGTGAGATCGGAGGCTTAGAAGTATGAGATTTGGCTTTTAAAACTCAAAAATCAACTTTGGGATGAAAACAGGGCCACGCGTACGCGCACTCCACGCGCACGCGTGGATGGCCTCAAAAACTCATCGATGCGTAAGCGTCATGCACGCTAACGCGTGGATTGAGAAATAGCCAAACGACGCGCACGCGTCAACTACGCATACGCGTGGGTACTCTCGTGCCCCAGGCCCAAAACTGGCACAATTCTGGCATAACTCTCTGGAAAAATGGCTGGGCATTGGGTGCAGCACATCGGCGCGCCCGCGCACATCACGCGCACGCGTGGATGGCGCTTTCGAGAAGAACGGCGCGTACGCGCCAAGTGCGCCCACGCGCAAGAGGTCATTCTGCTAAAAATTTTTCTAAGTTAAAAGCTGCAGAATTCACAGATTTAAACCCCAATCTTCCAACGGACATAACTTTATCATTAAAAATCGTTTTTCACCCGTTCTTCGAACGGCATGGACATCCCGGATCCAATTTCATTTCTAAACAGATTTGGTACAAAACAGAGACCCGTAGTCCAAGTTACGTCCCGCCAAAGTATGCCCAAAAACCATATTTTCATACAAAACCACCAAGTGCCATTTTCAAAACAAGCCATTTCCAACTCTTTTCAAAATCAATCAAAACATGCCAATTTCATCCCTTTTCTTTGAAATCAATTAAAATATATCAAATTCAACATCAAGCCTCCTCAACTCACACATTGACACATTACCACAATTTACAAAATCACTATCTCATCATTTTAACCCACTTCGCCCAAGTGGCTCAAACTCAAATATATTGACATATCATATACTCTTCCTCATGCCAATTCTCAACAACATCAATTCCACTAAATCATCATTGTACACAATCAATATCATACTCACCATCAACATGGTTCAACCCACAATTCAACCATAACCAATCATCAAGCATATATCACAACATGCATATTTCTCATACATCATACCATCAAGGCATCATTAATCATCATCACATATATGACCACATCATATATATCAAAACCACTTATCCACAAGCTCTCAAGGCCTCAATACCTCCAAGAACAGATTTTTCACCACCAAATCTTTTTTTCAAGCTTTTCAAAATCACCAATCAAGCTCCAATATTCACATATACACAACCTAAGCCACAATCATCATACCCATACACAACATCTCAATACCCAAACATCATAGAACAAAAAATTACACTAGGGTTGAGAATCTTACCACACCCAAGGTTCAAGGAGACAAGATTAACCTTCTCCTTCAAGAGAGTTGGGTCCTATAACATCAAAGAGCCCAAAATCTCAACATTTTTGCTCATAAACTCGAAAACAAGGCTGGAATTTCGAAGAGAAAAACGTGGCTTACCTCAAGATTAATTGTATGGGTTTTGTAGAGCTCTCCGTGGTGAACGCGTGGCCCCAAACGGAGCGGCAATCGGAGCTCTAGATCAAAAGTTATGGTGGTTTGAAGATCAAGTGAGAGAAAGAACTTGAGAGAGAGTTCTTCCCTCCATGGCCTCCATTTTCAGCATGTGAGTGTGTTTAGTGAGGAGAGAGAATGCTGAAAACTAGGGTTTTGGTTTAGTTATGTTGGGCCAAGGGCCCACTTTGGTTCCGGTTGGCCCGGTTTGGCCCGTTCGGTCCAATCTTGGTCCGATTTCTATAAAATTGGTACCGAAATTCTTGTCTCAGTCTCCTCTATCACATTTAGCCATAAAAAATCACATTTTGGGCTTTCTAAAATAAATTCTCATTTATGGGTTAATTAGCCGTTAATTAACCGGGTTTTACATTTGATATATACTAGCTTCTTTTTTTACCATACTTGGCATCAAACTCATTAATGTAATCACACACATGTTCAAGGCTCTCCAAAGTCTCCCAAGTGTTTGATACATCCTCCCATCCTGTCCTATTTATATTTTACTAGATATATATATAATAGGTCCTTGACCTTTTATCCTGCGGATATTTAAGTCCCTGAAGATTGAAAAATACATTTAAGTTCCTGATTTTCTAAAAACCTGGATACCTGGATCTCTCCTTTCATCTGTATTTGCAAAGCGTAACAGAGACGTTTGACGTGGATACCATTTTAACGTAGCTGTTACAGTATCCCACGTGGATGGTATAAAAAGGTAATGGGACATAAAAGCCCCCAATGCTCAAACAATGTCATTTGAGTCATCACCCTTTCCAAGCTCGTTCCTTTGGTTTTCTGTATTCCCTATGACTCTAAAGCAGTACTATTCCAGTAAGAGAAATCACAGCAAAAGGTAACAAAATCCCAAGAATTCTAATTAGAAACTCTCCGAAGATTCTCCCAAATGAGTTCCCAAAAACCAAAGCAAGAACCAATTTTGCCAATCCTAACTCAGAAATTGAGAAATTGAAAATAAAGAACAAGGTAGAAGGCACAACACTAACTCAGAAAGAAATGCAGAATCAACCCTAATTCCTAACCATTAACACTATTGGAGCAGCTATGGGATCTGTTGAACGGTGTTCTCATCATTCTTAGTGCCTAAATGGCGTCCTTGTCGGGGGAAGAAGAAGCAGAAGAGGTGCGGCTCGCCGTTTGTGGAAAGAAACGTAGCACGTCCATGGAGTCTTTGATAAAGTAGAGCAAACGGAGGTGTCTTCTCTTTGCAACAGAGGCGGCGGCAATGAGCTCGGAAGATGGCGGCGGCAATGTTGAGGGAGAATAGTGTGGGCTACGGTTGCAAGGAAGACGACTGCAGCAATGTGAAGAACCATGGGTTGAAAGGGAGAATGAGTGATGAAAGTGCTATGACATTTGGGAGTTTAGGGACTTTAGAGTTTTTTATTTGTTTTGATAAATAGGGGCACTAAAGAAGAAGCTTGGGCAGTCTTTTTTTTAGGCAGAAAGTGTGAGTCTGGCTTTTGATCTTTCTGTAGGATTTTTTGTATTGTGTTCAAAGGTTTAAGGTTGTATAGAGAATACATATAATAACCAAAGGGACAAGCTTGGAAGGGGATAGGGAGTAAAACGATGCTGTTTCATAGTTTTAGTATCTAGGGACTTTTTGTCCCTAAACTTTTTCCTAAACCATCCACGTCATACATCATGCATAACAGCTACTTCTGTAGAATGGCATTCAGGTCAGACTTTTCCATTACATTTCATAGCATTAGATGGATGGAAGGATTTATGTGTACAAGGTTTGAGAAGTTCAACGACTTAAATGTATTTTTTAATTTTTAAAGACTTAAATGTATGCTGGATAAGAGGTGAGGGATTTATTTATCCTTTACTCATATAAGTAAAATAAAATAGAAGAAAAGAGCATTAATAATAATCATAAGCACTAACCATTTGAGCATGTACTGTGGCTTATCTTGTATATGACATTTCCATATTCAAAGATTTTGATTAGATCATGATAAATCAATAGATAACAATAACATACACCATAGTGATGAAAAATAATATATTAATATATAATAATTAAAATAATAGAATAAAAAAATGTATCCATATTCATCATCAGATTCATTATTCTCAAAAAGGTGACAAAATCTCCAAACAGTCACACATACTATTTTTCTGTAAAAAGAATATTCAATGAACACAAAATTAAAATTAGCAAAAAAAACCTTAATCAGTAATCTCATACACACAAATTTATGATATTTCAAGTATTTTTTTCACAGAATAATTAACTTTTAGAATAATTAAACATTCAACAATAGAATAAGTAAATCTGTTATGATAGTATAATTAATTTTTTTACAACAATATATAACCAATTTCATTCTATGAACATCAAATATATATTCTTATATGACAGATAATTGACAAATAATATATATATCTCAGGATATTGTAATAAGGTGAAAGAAATATGCATATACCCTATGAATTCTCTTACGGTGTACGGAGTGGACTTTGTAAGTGCGATCATCATTATCTTTTTTTGGTAACATTGTTGATTTTTCTCACTCACTCTTGACTCTTGAGTGTTACACGACTCGCCAATAATGTATGCAGACACCCTTTTAATGTGTGGATTTACTACTTAATAAGGTTAACATCTAATGCATTTTCCAAATTCGGTAATATTTATGTATAAATAGTATTTTAATAAACGTGTATCTTTTCTCGTTTGTCATTTGGAAATTTTTTTTGAATGTATTTCTCTACCATCTAAGTTGTAGATATGCATAGATGCTAAATATGAAAAGATATATTTTTCTTATTAATTTACAAAAATGTTAAAATAATTTATCAAATAATACATCGCTTAATAGGAGAAAATGCGTTCCAATTTATTTTCATGTTATTATGTTCCATATGTAACCGGATCATTCTCACAGGCTTTGAATATAACACTACAAAAAAATGTTGAGTACCGTCGGATTTACCAGTGGAATAACGAAAATAATTCATCGGTAAATTGGTTACCGTAGGATTTTGGGTCGGATACAATCTACGGTATAAACCACACCGGAAACTGATTACCAGTGGATTTATTTTTTTAACAGTAATTTGCAGCAAAATTAGTATTGAAATATGATGTTAAGGTTAAGAAAATTTGATATAAGTTAACGTCAGAAATTATCTGACAGTAAATTTGGCGCTTAGCATTGTGGCTTTGCGCTGAGTTACCATCGAAAAAATTCGACGGTAAATTTGACAGTGGCTTTATTTTTTATTACATTGGATGATCATTACCGTCAGGTAATTCTAACGGTGAATCCAACTGTAGCTTTAATTTTTTTAAAACTTATAATGGACTCTTATAGTTAATAATTGATAATTAACTGCCAATTAGTAAAGAATAAATTAGTAATTTGTCTGAAAACAGTGATTTATATATGATGTGAAATATCAAATATATAGAATAAAAACACGAAGGAATAAGATGCTTCTAAACTAATCAAAACAAAGCCCTAATGACTATGGTGCCTGATGGTCATCGTTGTCATAATCAAAACAAACATGCTCATAAGTCATAACACGTCAACCTACCGTCATCCCTATCTGAAACATTGTAATTATATTACAATCTAATCAAAGTTTGATAAAGAAATACATATGATAGAACTACGGCTATTGCACGTTATAATTATATGATCTTACTAAATAAAGTATAAACATATAACAAGCTAGTTAAGATATATTTACGTTAACCTTATTCAGATTCATCAGCTTCTTCTTCCTCTGGTTCATCATCCTCCTTTTTTCGAGGAATTTCCTGATCATCAAATTCGTCTTCTTCGTCTTTAGCCACCCCATCTTCTTCTTGAACATCGTTGTCCTTTAGTGGTAGTGTCTCATCATCTACCTTAAGGTCAACGATGTCATTATCCATAACAGCCGACCTAAGGGTGATTGGATCACTAGTATCAACCACCAGTTTCGAAGGAGTTGGGTCATCAATTTAGTAAGGTTCCTGACCTTTTTTCCCATCAGACTCGATGCAACCTCTCAGCTTAGTCTTAACCATAACCACCCAACTAGACTTGTATGACTTTGGATAAGTTAAATAGTATACTTGTCATGCATTTTAAGGTAGAATAAAAGGATCGTAGTTCCTATATTTTCTGGTCACATTTACTTCAGTGATATTGTAGTCCTTGTGCTTTTGTGTTCCTAGTCGCGAACTTGGATCATACCATTACATTTAATCATGCACACATTATACGTAGTCTGACAAAAATACTCTAATTGAATGATATTGTGCAACACACTATACCAACCAGAATGCCCACCGCTTGCATATCCACGAATCCAGACTCCGATGTTATCTATTTTATTTCCCACTGACATCCATTAACACTGAATATTGGGTATCTTGTGCCCTTATTCATTAGGCCCAACTAAGTGCAACTAGGTTCCATTCCCTTGTGGACTAAAAGTATTGGTGATGCAGAATGTTTTGCTTTGAATCTTGGAACCATTGAACAACATTAGTTTTGCTCTTGGTCTCACTATTACAACTGTAGGTAATCACTGGACCAGACTAAAGAAAGTCATTCTTTGTAATACATCCAAAGGTTTCCTTTCATATTTTTCTTTTATGGTAGTTTCGTATTATATTGGCCAGAATATTCAGAAATCATCAACTCTTCTTGAATATTAAACAAGTGTTAAGGCTTAAGAACATTTCTCATCTTTTCTCAAGTACGAAAAAATTTAAAATTTTATATCCTTTACAATAATTTTATGCATGGCAATGGACATGACTCTTTAGTGATATGAACATTTGTATCTTACGCTTTTACTCTTTTACTAGGGGCATCTGTCCATTTCAACTACTTTTTCAATTGTTCACATTAAAAGGGGTAGACCATGAAATAGTTTCTATCAATTTCAAGCCAAATATCATAACTTTCTTAAGGAAGATCCCAGAAGTATAAAGATTACACTTATTTATTTTGGTTTTTCTTTCAAAACAAAAGTTTATAGAATTAAAAGCATATTAGATGTTCTTCTAATTTTTTTTTTGCTAATTAACAGGTGCTACAGCAGCTACAGCGCCGCATTGTTGAGTATTTGTTACTTTACATACAAGTTACCAAGATGGTGAGAAAAATACTGCTTTTTGACAGAAGGTAACCAAGATATTGAAAATTTTTTAAAAATCATGGTGTGTTAACTATAAAAGGATATAAATTCTCTGATGTGAAGAAACTGACCAACTCTTTCAAAGTTAAACTAGGACAAAGCAGTTTTGGTGTTGTATACAAGGAAAAGTTATCCGATGGTTCTAATGTGGTAGTCAAAATGTTGAATCCATTCAAAGAAAATGGTAAAAAGTTTATCAATGAGGTAGCTAGCATTAGTAAAACTTCTCATGCTAATGTTGTCACCCTTTTTGGATTCTGCTTTGAATGCCACAAGAAAGTTCTTTTTTATGAATTTATATTAAATGGTTCCCTTGACAAATTTATTTACAGAAAGGAAGGAGTTGAAACTACTACATTGTTGAGTTGGGAGAAGCTGAATCAGATTGCGAATCAAGGGATAGCTAGGCGGTTAGAGTACTTGCATAAAGGATGCAACACTCAAATTTTATATTTTGATATAAAGCCGCATAATATTCTGTTGGATGAAAATTTTTGTTCTAAGATATTAGAGTTTGGACTAGCAAAAATTTGAGCCAGGAACAAAAGTCTTATTTCCATGTCAGATGTTGGAGGAACAATATTTTATATAGCTCAAGAAGTGTGGAATAGTCATTTCGGCAACCCTTATCATAAATCTAACGTTTATAGTTATGGAATGATGCTTCTTGATATAGTGGGAGGAAAGAAGAACATCAATGTAGAATGGAGTCAAACAAGTGAGATATATTTCCCTAATTGGATATACAAAAGGCTTGAGCAAGGCACTCAATTAGGGCCTAAAGATGGATATGTGGCAATAGAGGAAAATGAATTGGTTAAGAAAATGACGATTGTTGGTTTATGGTGTATTCAAACTTGAGTTGAAGTCATCACTACCTCTAAAATTTTAAATTAATCAAGCTTCTACCAATAGGAATTAAAAATTAAAGATCTTTGACCAATCATAGATATTGCTTAGTCACTAACACAAGCTTATAAATTACTATAAAATTAGACCTTATAAGCTTTTAGACTTATAGATATGATTTACTTATGACAAATTTGTAGCAATAAAATTCTCAAAATAGCAAAACTTATGCTATATATTGTTTGAAAACAAAATTGAAGGGATCAAAGTACCTTGCAATTGGTCATCTAACTCTTAGGGGTATTCACGGTGCAGTTTGGATCAACTTTGAATAAAAAATTCATCCGGTCTGAACACTAATTTTACTTGCGGTGTGATTTAGATTGGATGATATTTTTTAAAAAATTCAATCCAATCCAATCCAATTTCAAGCGATTTGGATTGGATTGGATTTGTGGTTTTGTAAATTAAAAAAATTAAATATATAATTATATATAACAAGTCTCATAATCAAATTTTAAATAACCAACAATGTCTAAAAAAACTAACAATAACATATCAATAGAAATAAAATTATAGGTTAGTTAAAATAAATAAATAAATAAATCTCATTTTGAATCCAAAATATTTATTAGATAATTATAATAATACATGAATAATATAAAAATGATAACAAATTGAACATATTATAAGTAAAATTGTAAATATAATAATAAAACAACAAAATCATAGGACATTGTACATTTTAGATTGGATTGGATTGATTTTGATAAATAGATCTGAAATCTAATTCAATCCATGTGTTTTCCGAAAAATAAAATCCAATCAAATCCAAATTATTGCGGTTTTAATCGATTTTCGATTTGGATTGGATTGGATAAACGGTTTAATTTAGATCGGTTTAGGTTTGAACACCCCCACTAACACCAGGGGAGACTTTAACATTCACATCATAATCAGAGTCATCTTTATCATCCTTAGTTTCTTCTTGTTTCTCTTCCTTCTCTTCCTTCTTGTCTTTCTTCTTTTTTGACTCCTCTTCTTCTTTAGAAAAGCGAGGAGATTGATTTTTAATGAAAGGACGTGATGACGATGCCTTTTCTTTGTTCCTTTTCTTGAGATTCTCAATAATTCTTGATTTTATTCTTCAAGAATACAGAAACTCACTCAAGTTTATTTAATTAAATATGACTCACATGAAGATATCTTCATGTAAAAAATCACTAAATAGTTACTCAATTAATATTTCTTAAATCACATTGAATTGAAATATATTTGATATATACTAGCTTCTTCTTTTTTTACCATACCTGGCATCAAACTCATTAACGCGATCACGCACATGTTCAAGGCTCTCCGAAGTCTCCCAAGTGTTTGATACGTCCTCCCATCCGTTCCTATTTATATTTCACCGCATATATATATATATATATATATATATGAATATCCATTTGATAATGTGAGTCATCAAAAGCAATAAACAATAACAATCTAAGTAGAGAAAAGGATACATAGGTCCTTGACCTTTTATCCTGCGAATATTTAAGTCCCTGAAGATTGAAAAATATATTTAAGTCCTTGACTTTCTCAAACTTGGACACTTGGATCTAATCGTTCATCTGGATTTACGAAACGTAACGGAGACATCTGACGTGGATACTGTTCTGTAGACGTAGCCGTTACGGTGTCCCACGTGAATGGTATAAAAAGGTAACAGGACAAAAAAGCCCCCAATGCTCAAACGAGGTTATTTGAATCTTCACCTTCTCCGAACCTTGTTCCTTTGGTTTTCTGTATTCCCTATGAACTCTAAAGCAGTACTATTCCAGTAAGAGAGTTGCAGCAAAAGATAACAAAACTCCAAGAATTCTAATTAGAAACTCTTCTAATATTTTACCAAATGAGTTCCCAAAAACCAAAGCAAGAACTAATTTTGCCAACCCTAACTCAGAAAATGAGAAATTGAAAATCAAGAACAGGGTAGAAGGCACAACCCTAACTCAGAAAGAAATGTAGAATCAACCATAATTCCTAACTACTAATACTGATGGAGCAACTATGGGATCTGCTGAAGACAAAGGTTAGATGTTGTCCTCATCGTTCTCAGTTCCTGAATGGCGTCTTGTCGAAGGAAGAAGGAGCAGACGAGGTGCGGCTTGTCGTTTGTAGAAAGAGAAGATGTCGCATTCGTGGAGTCTTCGATAAAGTAGAGCCAATAGAGGCATCTTCTCATCACAGCAGAGGCGCGACAATGAGCTCGAAAGATGGTAGTAGCAATGTTGAGGGAGAATAGTGTGGGCTACGATTGAAAGAAATATGGTTGAGGCTATGTGAGGAACCACAGATTGAGAAGGGAAGTGAGTGATGAGAGTGCAGTATCATTTGTGGGTTAGGGACTCTAGAGTTTTTTGTTTTTTTTTTGTTTTTTGTTTTTGATAACTGGGGTGCAGTAAAGAAGAAACTTGGGCAGTTTTTTTTAGGATGAAAATGAGCTTGACTTTTGATCTTTCTTTAGGATTTTCGGAATTGTGTTCAAAGGTTTAAGGCTGTATAGAGAATACATATAATAACCAAAGGGATAAGCTTGGGAGGGGATAGTGCATAAAATGACGCTGTTTCACAGTTTCAGTATCTAGGGACATTTTTGTCCCTAAACTTTTTTCCTAAACCATCCACGTCATACACCATAATAGCCACATCTGAAGAATGGCGTCCACATCAGACTTTTTCGTTACATTTTATAGCTCTAGATGGATAGCAGGATTCAAGTGTCTAAGTTTTGAAAACATTAGAGAGTTAAATGTATTTTCCAATCTTCAAAGACTTAAATGTCTACGGGACAAAGTTAGAGACTTATTTGTCCTTTACTCATATAAGTATAATAAAATAAAAGAAAAGAGCATTAATAATAATCATAAGTACTAACCATTTGAGCATGTACTGTGGCTTACCCTGCATATGACATTTCCATATTCAAAGATTTTGATTAGATCATGATAAATCAATAGATAACAAGAACATACACCATAGTGATGAAAAATAATATATTAATATATAATAAATTAAAATAAAAGAATAAAAAATTATATCCATATTCATCATCAGATTTATTATTCTAAAAAAGATGACAAAGTCTCCAATCAGTCATACATACTATTTTTTTGTAAAAAAAATTCAATGAACACAAAATTAAAATTAGCCAAAAAAAAACTTAACTAGTAATCTCATACACACAAATATATGATATTTCGAGTATTTCTTTCAAGGAAGAATTAACTTTTAAAATAATTAAACATTCAACAATAGAATAAGTAAATCTGTTATGATAATATAATTAATTTTTTTTACAAAAATATATAACCAATTTTGTTCTAAACATCAAATATATATTCTTATATGGCAGATAATTGATAAATAATTTTTGATATTTTCATATAATATATTGATTTTCGATAACACACACACACACTATGAATTAATAAGACGAAAAGAATATGCATATACCCTATGAATTCTCTTACGGCATATGGAGTGCACTTCATAAGTGCGATCATCATGATCTTTTTTTGGTGGCATTGTTGATTGTTCTCACTCACTCTTGACTCTTGAGTATAATACGACTCACCGATAATGTATGAAGACACCTTTTAATGTGTGGATTTAGCCCTTAAAAAGGTTAAGATCTAATGCATTTTCCAAATTTGGTAATATATATGTATAAATAGTATTTTAATAAATGCGTATCTTTTCTCTTTTGTCATTTGGCAATTTTTTTAAATGTATTTCTCTACTGTCTGAATTATAGATATGCATAGACGCTAAATATGGAAAGATATATTTTTTCTTATTAATTTACAAAAATATCAAAATAATTTATCAAATAATTCATTGCATAATAGGAGAAAACGCGTCCGGATTCAATTTCATGTTATTATGTTCCATATGTAACGAGATCATCTCACAAGCTTTGAATATAACACTACCAAAAAATACTGATTACCATTGGATTTATCGACGGAATAAAGAAAATAATTCACCGGTAATTTGGTTACTGTCAGATTTTGTGTGGATACAATCCAAGGTATAAACCTCGTCGGTAACTGAATACCTGTGGGTTTATTTTTTCGATAGTACTTTGCAATGAAATTAACGTCAAAATATGATGTTAAGATTACAAAAATCTGATGCCAGTTACTATCGAAAATTATCCGACGTTAAATTTTGCGCCAAAAGATATGATTTCGTGCCAAGTAAATTCCACGATGGATTTAATTTTTTATTACATTGGATGATGGTTACCGTCGAGTAATTCCGATGATAAATCCGACAGTAGGTTTAATATTTTTTTAAACCTATAATAGACCCCAATAGTTAATAATTGATAATCAACTCCTAATTAGTAAAGAATAAATTAGTAATTTATTTGAAAACAATAATTTATATATGATGTGGAATATCACATATATAGAATAAAAATACAAAGGAATAAGATGTTGTTAAACTAATCAAAACAAAGTCTTAATGACTATGGAGCCTGATAGTCATCATTGTTGTAATCAAAACAAGGCATGCTCGTGATAGGTCAACTTGTCATCATCCCTATCTGAAACAATATAATTATATTACAATCTAATCAAAGTTTGATAAAGAAATACATACGATAGAACTAAGGCTATCATGTGTTATAATTATATGATCTTATTAAATAAAGTTTAAAGATACAACAAGTAGTTACGTATATTTAGGTTAACCTTATTCAAATTCATCATCATCTTCGTCCTCTGGTTCATCATCCTCCTCTTCCTAGGTAATTTCCTGATCATCGAACTTGTCTTTTTCTTCTTTGTCCCTATCGACCCCTCTTCTTCTTGAACATCATCATCCTCTAGTGGTAGTGTCTTATAATCCATCATAAGGTCAATGATGCCATCATCTATAACAGCCGACCTAAGGGTGACCAGATCACCAGTGTCAACAACCATTTTTGAATGAGTTGGGTCATCAAATTGGTAAGGTTCCTTACCTTCTATTCCATCAGGCTTGATACAATCTCTTGGCTTAGTTTTAACCACAACCACTCAACTAGACTTGCATGACCTTAGATAAGGCAAATAGTATACTTGCCGTGTATTTTGAGGTAGAAAAAAAAGGATCGTAGAGCTTATATTTCGTTATCACATTTACTTCAGTGATATTATAGTTCTTGCGCTTTCATGTTCCTAGTCGCGAACTTGGATCATACCATTCACATTTAAACATGCACACATTGTATGTAGTATGACAAAAATACTCAAATTGAATGATATTATGCAACACAGCATACCAATCAGAATGCCCATTTCTTGTATCTCCACGAACCCAAACTCTGGTGTTATCTGTTTTCTTTTCCACCGACCATTGTAAAGAATGAAGCATATATCCATTAACATTGTATATTGGGTATCTTGTGCCCTTATTCATTGGGTCCCAACTAAATGCAATTAGTTTCCTTTCTGTTATGTCAATTAGATTCACTCAGATATATTCTCTAATCAATGTTAAAAATTGTTGCGTGATGCATCAAGATTTGTTTATTGGAATAACCTATGTTACAATAGGATAATTAAGAAGTTTTAGTGTACCGTAATTTTGATTAGATGGAGAAGTTAATATCTTAATAATTGAAATTTTTACGAAAACTTAAAAAACTCACTTCCGATAGGGTAAAACCCTGGTCATAGTTAAGCAACACATATATATGTGTGGCATCAATCTCCTTTTTCTTTAACTAGTACTCACTACTTGCGCCCATTGCAATTCCTTCTGGAATAAATATTGGATAGGTTGGTCTACTTGACGAGAATTTTCCTCTCTCATTGTTCCTTCTAATTCTTGTTCTACAAGCACTATAAGAAAATGAAGCATTTGTAACAAAAAATTTGTATCAAATTTAAAATTGTTACAAATTATGATTTTTTTTGTAACAATAATTAGTTATTGTTACAGAAGAAGAATATTTTGTAATAACAAAAATTTGTTACAAAACATTTCAATATTTTGTAACAATGTGAATTATGTTGGTTTTCGTATCGAATTGTTGCAAAAATTTAAAATATTTTGTAACAAAATATCTATTTGTTTCAAAAGCTCTAAATATTTTGTAATAAAAAACTAATTTGTCACAAAATACAATATTTTTTTAACAAGTTATTTATTTGTCACAAAATTCAAAGTTCTTTGTAACTAATAAAAAATGTTATTTCAAGATATTAAATATAAGATCTTAAATTTTTAAAAATTAAAATAATGAGTTATTTATGATAAAATATTTATTTAAAATTAATTAGTAAATTATTAAATAATTTTAATAAATTAAATTTAATTTTCAATTACTATTTCATGCTCTAATTTTATTCAAATTTTTGTGTTATCCTTATTCATCTTAGTAACCCTAACCCTAGCTTTACTAATTCACCCACCCCCACCATTTCTCAACCAGCCGACAAACGGTACCTGGTGCGGAATTTATAACCCACAAACTAACCGCCAAGTGCACTGGGTCGTACCAAGTAATACTTCAGTGAGTGAGGGTCGATCACACGAGGATTGATGGACTAAGCAACAATGGTTACGTGATTTACTTAGTTAGACGAATTGAAAATGGTGTTTGAGAGTTCAAAAAGCATTAAACAGTAAATTCAGAATATCAGAAGACAGGCAACAAATAAGTTGGGAATAAAATATGGAGAAAGCAGTTAAGGCTTCAGAGTTATCTATTTTCCGGATTGACTTTTCTTATTAATTTATTTTAATCATGCAAGATTTAATTCCTAGCAAACCATATATAACTAAACCTTAATTCCTTAAACCTTTTTAGTCTCCTCTAAAATTCATCAACCGCCAATTCCTTGGTCAATTAATTCCAATTAGAGGGTGAAGTTCAATTATGGTTATATGCCACAGAAATCCTAATTACCAAAATATAAGAGGATTATATGTCACGTATCCCGTTAAATCCATATAATTAGAAATTTAGGAGAATATATTTTCAAGCTGTTGTTCAAGTAAAGAGCTTTTCCAAGTTATACAAGAACTCAATTAGAAAGAGGGTCATTCTTCCGTTCCACCCAATTTCATAAAATAAAGAACGAAAACAATTCTTGAATTATATGAATCAATACATGAATTAAAATAGAAAAAACAAGTAACAGAATCAATCCATACAATAGACAGAGCTCCTAACCTTAACAGTAAAGGTTTAGTTGCTCATGGTTGGCAGGGAAAAACTAGGATTCAGATAAACTGTAATTTACAAAATGAGGTAGAATCCTCCAGAAGAGAAGTTTTTTTTCCCTTTTATATCTAATCCTAATAAATTTAAATTATATTTTTTAAAACTAAACAATATCTTTTTCTATTTTTAAATAAAAATAAAGTTTAAATTAGAATTAATTAAAGGAATCCGCGCGTCTTCAATTGATGAATGGGGACCACTTGCTTCGTAGGGAGGCACACCTAACTTGGCATCAAGCCACGCCTTACTTGAGGTATGCAGTAATTGGAGCTACAAGGCTTGTGTTGCTGCGCGTTACTTGAGTGAAGAAAAATCAATGTGGCATGCGCCTAACTCAAGTTTTAGTGCGCCTTACTTGGAGTCACGCTCATTGTTGCGTGTTGTTGATGCTGTCTTGCGCCTAACTTGAGAAATCTCAAGTCAGGCGCAGCCTTGGCCGAAATGGTGGGAAAGAAGTGTGGACTATTATATATCGTTGGAAAGCTCTGGAAGTTCGCTTTCCAACGCCACTGGAATCACGTTTATTAGAATTTTGTAGCTAGAGTTATTCAGGTTTGAGTGCAGAGAGGTCAGGGTTGACAGCATCATTCGCCTTCTTCTCTTTTTCTGTGGAAAACTCCGTCAAATCCAGCCAAATGCTACCTAAAATAAACAGAATCGTACAAAACTCAAAGTAACATCCATAGTGGCTAAAAGGTAATTAATTCTTGATTAAACTCAATAAATTAAATGCAAATTCACTAGGAAAAGATAGGGAAGATGCTCACGCATCACAACACCAAACTTGAATTGTGGCTTGTCCTCAAGCAACCAAACTAATGTAGGCTTAGGATGTGAATTTGCATGAGAATGAGAGTTTGATTAAGCTCATGTCTCTTCTTATAGTGGTGTTTACAACTGCAATCCTGAATAGTTTTGGCATCTCACTCCCCTTTGAATCAGAAGGATGTCACTGTCATTCGGAATTAGAATCCGGATAATATTATGAATTATCTAATCTGTTGTACTTCAATTTAATCCTTGAACACAGCGAATTTCCTTTGATTCTCTTTTCTTTGGTGCTTTGTATCTTGAGCCTAGCCGTGATTTTAAATATTTTGTCTCAAGCTTCACTGACACAAAAACATCACAAGCACATAACTGGGAAACTCTCTTTAAGTTCTGATTTTCCTTTCAGTTACTCCTAGATAGTGGTGCTCAAAGCCTTTGGCATACTCTGTTAAATGCATTTGATCTCGACTCTTAGTGTTCTGTCTCAAGGATTACTTGACACAATCACATCACAAGCATATAACCAGGGAAACAACTCTTTGAGCTTTTAATCATGCCTGACCTCCCTAATCATTGATGCTCAGAGCCTTGGACCTTGCTTTTATTTTTCTTTGCTGTTTCTTCAACTTCAAGGATTAAACTTTCACTTATTGCATAGAATTCATAATAGTTCTCTAAATTCCTGTTCCTTGTACATCAACATTCTTTGATTCAAATTTAAATATGCACTGTTCATGTCATGTATTCAGAGTCACAAAAAATACCACCACATTTGGATAAATGAGACTACTCTTAAAATTACACTCAATTTCTTATGCACTACATTTTTTTCTTTCTTTTTTTTTCTTTTTGATTTCAAACTTAGTAGGTAATACATGAGACACCTTTCAACATTAAAGCAAATCAAATAACAAAATAGATAGTAAATTAAATTAGAACCTAGGAATTGAAAATATAACTGATCATGCAATAAAAAAAATAAATAGAAAACAGGAATATAACATAATAAGAACATGACGAAATATAGAATGAAAGGAACTCAACCACCTCAGTTATCCTAGTGGCCATCTCATTCTTCTGGTTGTGCTCCTCCGTGAAGATGATTTGCCTCCCTTTGGTGTTATTAAAATAAACAGAAAAGCCAAAAAGTGAAGCGACAACACTAAACTTAAAAATTTGCTTGTCCTCAAGCAAAGAAGAACTGAAAACAAAGAGGGACATAAAAAGACATACGGAAGAGTAAAAACAAATATTATGATAAAAGAAGAATTAAATATTAAAAGAATAAGAGAGGTTAAAATAATTAAAATATTATTATCTTTTTGTTTTTTTTTGTTTTTTATTTTATTTTAGGGTGATCACATGAATAAGGGGAAAGGGAATAAAGGGATGAAGAAGGGTGTTGTGGGGACCAGCTTGCATGTTTTTTTTTCTTTTTTTTTTCAATTCTCCCACGCTGAACTTGGAGATAGGCAAAAATTTTTCAAAGTGTTCGGTTCTTGTTCTAAAATAGCTTGATGGTTTCAGTGGCTAAGAGAAAGGGGGGTTGAATCTTAGCCCCTTTTTAACTTCTGAATACTTGATGGTCTTTGTAATACTTTCTGGAGACTTTTTTATTTTTGTCTCATCCCTAGCCACGAGACTTTTCTTTTTGTCTTGTCACTTGGTATGAGATATTTTTCGGTTTTATCTCATGTGCAGCAGAAACAGAAATGGAGTAGAAGAGAGAGAAAATTACACCCAAATATATCCTGGTTCAGCTGCTAAGTGCAGTGCAGCCTACATCCAGTCTCCATAACAAAGATGATGGAATTTCACTATAGTCATTCTTTGATTACAAGCACCAATTCTCCCTAGGAACTACCCTTCCTATCTGGGACGAGTCCAGAATTCTAAACCCAATCCTGAACTTGACTTGGTCACTGCCAAGCTTTCAACTGTAAAGTGCTAACCCAACTTACAAGGGGATTCCCACAGAATTATGAAACACAACATAGATGAACAAAGGAACTCCAAGGACATCTATGGCTTTTTCTTTTAATTTTGCACTCTCTGTCTTTTTCCGCTCTATGGCTTTTTCATACAAACCTCACAGTTTGCCTTTGTCCATGAGACTCAAGACATGACAAAATTAAACAGAAAAATACTAAATAGAATACATTGAAGGAGAAGAAAATCTGTAAGCTTAGGTAGCTATGAGAATCCTGTGCCTTGCACTCTCACTGCTTACTTCTAACTCCTTGAATCAAACCGTGACTGTTCACCCCTTTTATAGAGAGGGAAAGCCTTCACAGTTGAAACAAAAACCAAGCTTAACTTCTTTTCCTTCACACATAACTGGTTCAGCCAAAGAGAGAGAAGAGGTAACCCATGCAAAACCCAACATGCAAATACATCTAGTTCTTCCTTGGTCATCACTCTACATCAAGCCGAGCGCTCCATCCTTGGCTTGTTCTCCAAGATAAAATTCTGGCCCTTGATGCTTCATGATGATGATGGCTTCATCTGCTCCAATCTCTGCCTCTTTCATCACGTAGCCACCCTAGCTATCTTCTGTGGTGGTTGAGCAGAATCAGAGACAAGCCAACTCTCCAAGGATCTTCACCTTGCTAGCCGAGATCTTCTTCTTTCTTTTTGGGTATGAAGAGCTCGAGATTACCTCACCAAATCTTACCATTTTTGGTGAAAATCTCAGCCACTACATACTTTATGTTTTCTTTTTCGTGCCATCATTGTGATGGTCTTTGCCTTTCCTTCTTTTCGGTAGCTCAAAGTAGCTTCCATGGTTTGCTGTGTAAGGACCGAAGAAGAGAAGGAAAGTGATGAGAGAGAAGAAAGAAATCTGAACATCATTGAATTAGGAAAGAGAATGAAATTAATTGAAATGATTCTTCCCTTATTGAGTAGGGTGTAGCATTAGTTGCTACAATCAAATCAGATGCCCTTTTTCTTTCTCTCTCATTGTTCCCATGCAATAAATGGTAATTGAATAAATTTTGGAATCCATCACATGGTAATAAGCTTAGATCCGTTGGAAGCAATTTTTGCGTTCTTCATCATTTGATTTCGGATCAAGCATGAGTGATTACTCATCAAAAATAAATTTGGGCTTTCTAGTATCAACATTCAAACTGGTCCAATTGATAAAATATTTCAGCCATCATTCATATGGCAGAAGTTGAGATCCGTTAGAAGGCATAAGGCAAATATTACCATTTGCTTTCCTGATGAATTATTTTCGGATCATGCATTGGGGCAAATAGCAAAGCATTTTTAACTTGGGCTTGTAACAATAATGGATCAAATTGGCCCAAGTAACATAACAATCAATTCAGCCATTTAATATAAAAACATTCAACAAGGCTGAGTGTGTTTTTTTATTTGGGCCTGCAACAATTTTTATTTTTCGGCCCAATAGTAAACCTGCATCACAAAATTATTAATTAGCACATGTTACATGAAAATCATAATTAATAATTTTGCAATCAATCATTTCAATAATGTTTGTTCATCATCAAAATAAATCTGAGTTTTCCAAACTCATCAATCTCCCCCTTGATGACAAACATTATTAAAATTGAAATGGAAAGAAATTTAAGATTGAGTAAAGAATACTCCCTTTGAATTTTTGAATTTCTCCCCCTTTCAAATTGTCACATGGCTCCCCCTTAATATATGATATTTTTACCAAGGGAAGCACTAACCTGTAATATTTTAATCAAGCTTCAAGTAACAATGTTATTTAGCATATTCATTACATGATGCTAAATGCTTGATTTATGAGCAGAGTTGGATTGATAATCAAAACTCATTTGATATCATAAATTGATTTTCTGCTCAAACACACAACATAATTAACCAAAAATTATCTTTGAAAGTGAATTGCTGTTTTAAAATATTTTCCAATCAATTCAGAGCAACATACTTATGGTAAGAAAATATTTTTAATCACGGCATGATCACAGCAATTTTCAACATTTATTTTTATACCCAATGCTTAAAGGAATTGCCAAAAACAAAGTATTCAGCAAATATGTTTACCAAGATGAATCAGAATATTCCTATTCCACTAGTAGCAAACATATTCATCAAGATAAATCCATTACTTTAAATCACAAGAATACATGTTAACAACCAGGCAGCCACATCATCACAAGCATTATATCATCAAAACAAATGCATCACAAGCATTATATCATCAAAACACAATATTTATAACAAGGATAATCATAAATCCACACGAATTTCATTCCCTGTTTTCATGATTTCAATTTTTAGCACTTTCTCCCCTTTTTGTCATCAAAGGGTCTTGCAAAATAAATGAAAACAACATACAAAAGGCAGAATATTTGTTTTTCACCAAAACACAGTGGTCCAGTCAGCACATATGCATTTGAGCAAATGACAATCAAAGTTCAACTCAAAATTAATCCACTAACACAAAGTGCTCAAAACAGAGCCAGATCAGAGTATAAAATAGAGCAAAACATGTCTGCAAAATAGTGCAACAAATCAATGAAACATAACAGTTTCAATTTTCAATTCAGCCTTTCTTTTTTTTTTCTCCTTCCCCTTTTGTCATCAAGGAGAGACCCTACAAAAATGAGGAAAAAGCAATGCAGTCCATACTAATTCAAGACAAGTGAAAATAGTTCCTAGAATCAAGGGATGAGGGAAGGATAAAGATTTGATTTGACAACTTTCCAAAAGTATAATTTTAAAAAAATGAGGAACGTGTCAAAGTGAGGTCAAAGAGATTTGGTGGGGCCCAAAATAATTAACTTCAGTTCAGTCTCCCCCTGTATCATGGCCCGTTCAACACATCCTGAAATTTGTCTCCTGCTTTCCTACGAGACAAAACCAAACAGAATAAAAAAAGTTCACAAATTATCAACAGAACATAATTCTAACATTCCCAAACTACTTCTCAAAGTGGAGAATCTATCTTCACAGAGGGGTTTTGTAAAAATGTCAGCAAGTTGGTCTTCAGATTTTACAAATTGAATATCAATAGTACCTTTTTGCACATGTTCTCTAATAAAATGATATTTGATTTCAATGTGCTTAGTTCTTAAGTGCAAAACAAGATTTTTTGAAATATTTATAGCACTCATGTTATCACAAAACAAGGGTATACTATTGATCTTTAATTTGTAATCTTCCAACTGCGTTTTTAGCCAAATTAATTGTGAACAACATGCAGATGTAGAAATATATTCAGCTTCAGCTGTGGATAGGGCCACAGTTGCTTGTTTTTTGCTTGACCACATGTTGAGTGATCTCCCAAGGAAGCAACACACGCCTGATGTGCTTCTTCTATCCACTCTATCTCCCGCATAATCTGCATCACAAAACCCTACTGCACAAAAATAATCAGATTTTGGATACCATAAGTCATAATCACTAGTTTCCTTAATGTATCTAATGATGTGTTTAATAGCTGTAAGATGAGATTCTTTTGGGTGAGATTGAAATCTTGAACATACACCCACACTTTGAACAATATCCGGTCTAGGGGAGGTAAGATACATTAGTGAACCAATCATTCCTCTATACCGTGTTTCATCCACATCTTTGCCATCATCATCCTTTTCAAGTTTAGTGTTTGGATGCATTGGTGTTCCCATTGGTTTAGAGTTTTCTAGGCCAAACTTTTTGATAAGTTCTTTTGCATACTTTCCTTGGTGAATAAAAGTACCACTAGGAGTTTGTTTAATTTTGAGGCCAAGAAAGAAAGTAAGCTCTCCCATTAAACTCATCTCAAACTCACTAGTCATGAGTTTTCCAAACTCTTCACACAAGGTCTGATTGGCCGAACCAAACACAATGTCATCCACATAAACTTGAACTAGGAGAATATCATCATTAGATGCTTTAATAAATAAAGTAGTATCCGTGGTACCCCTTTGAAATTGATTTTCTAACAAGAAGGTACTAAGCCTTTCATACCAAGCTCTTGGAGCTTGTCTAAGACCATAAAAAGCCTTAGAGAGTTTGAAAACATGATTTGGAAAATCCTTATGCTCAAAATTAGGGGGTTGTGCCACAAACACTTCTCTATCAATAAAGCCATTAAGGAAAGCACATTTTACATCTATTTGAAACATTTTAAAGCCCTTATGGGCAGCATAGGCAAGAAGCAACCTAATTGCCTCCATTCTAGCTACCGGAGCAAAAGACTCATCAAAATCTATGCCCTCTTCTTGATCGTAACCTTGGGCCACTATTCTAGCCTTGTTACGAACAACTTGTCCATCCTCATCAAGTTTATTTTTAAACACCCACTTAGTACCCATAACTTTCTTACCATCCGGATGAGGTACTAGTGTCCAAACCTCACTCTTATCGAATTGAGCAAGCTCTTCTTGCATGGCTTTGACCCATGATGGATCTTCAAGAGCTTGTTTGACATTGTTGGGCTCCAATTGTGACAAGAGTGCAAAGTTGCTTGGTTTGGATTGCCTTTTGGTTGAGGATCTTGTTGTTACACCTTGAGAGGGATCACCAATAATAAAGTCATGAGGATAACCCCTCATGGACTTCCATTCTCTAGGCTTCCGGATTGGTGTTGAGCTTTGATGAGCTTCTATGGGTCTCACTGTTTCAGTTTCTCTTGCTGGCTCAGAAGACAAAATGGAAATGTCTCCTCTATTCTGACAAGACAAAACTGGACTGGCAGATTCTTCATTTTGGGCAGACTTGGGATTTTCTTTGCTTGTTCCAGCTTCTTCACAATCTGATTCATTATCTATCACAGTACTGGGAATTAAATTAGAATCACAAAAAGTAACATCTATGGATTCCTCTATAGTTCTATGATCTTTGAGGTAAATTCTATAGGCTTTGCTAGTAGTGGAGTATCCAACAAATATGCCCTCATATGATTTTGGATCAAATTTGCCAAGATTTTCTTTGTTATTAAGCACACAACACTTACATCCAAAAACATGGAAATACTTAAGATTTGGAGGGGTTCCTTTCCATAGCTCATAAGGAGTTTTCTTTAACCCTTTTCTAATAATGGTCTTATTCAAAATATAACATGCTGTATTTACAGCTTCAGCCCATAGAAACTTTGGAACCTCATTCTCACATAACATAGCCCTAGTCATCTCTTGAAGGCTTCTATTCCTTCTTTCAACAACCCCATTTTGTTGAGGTGTTCTAGGGCATGAAAAATTATGAGTAATTCCAAAGTCATCACAGAATTTTTCAAAGTCTTGATTTTCAAATTCTTTTCTATGATCACTTCTCAAATGGGCCACTTTTAAATCTTTTTTATTTTGAATTTTATTGCAAAGGGTTGAGAAAGCATGAAAAATATCATTTTTATGAGCAAGAAAAAGTACCCAACCAAATCTAGAGTAATCATCTACCACTACCAAATCATAGTGTTTACCTCCTAGACTTTGAGTTTTTGTTGGACCAAAAAGATCAATGTGTAGCATCTCTAATGGCCTTTTGGTTGAAATTCTATTTTTTGGTTTACAAGATGATTTTACTTGTTAGCCTAATTGACAAGCATCACAAGTAAGATCCATATCAAATCTGATGTTAGGAATTCCTCTAACCAAATTTTTCTTCACTAGCTTAGCAATTTGGTACATGCTAGCATGACCCAACTTTCTATGCCACAGCCATTTTTCAGATTCAAGAGAGGTAAAACATGTTACATTTTGTTCTTTCAAGTCCTCAAGAGTTCATCCATACACATTGTTGCATCTCTTAGCTTCAAATAAAATCTCCCCAGTTTTTTCACAAACAACCAAACATACAAATTTTCTAAAAATAACTTTAAAACCTAAATCACACAATTGGCTTACACTAAGTAAATTATGTTTCAAATCATTTACAAGAAAAACATCATTTATACAAGATGAAAAGCTTTTACCAACTTTACCAACGGCCACTATCTTTCCTTTACCATCATCACCGAAAGTGACAAGTCCTCCATCATATTCATCAAGCTTTATGAAGAAGGTTGTCTTTTCGGTCATGTGCCTAGAACATCCGCTGTCCATGTACCACATATTTTCCTTCCGTTTGGATGCTAGGCACACCTACAAAACAAGCTCAAGTGACCTTAGGTATCCAAATTTTCTTGGATCCTTTCACGTTAAACCATCTCTTATGACCCAAGCCATTGTAATCAAAAATAATTTTGTAAACTTTTTCACTAATCATTCTTTCACCAAAAAAGCATTGAATGGGAAAGTGTCCATTTCGGTTGCATAGTCTACAAAACCTTGGAGTTGCTGTTTTGTTAAAGTAGGTTGGATTTTGAAACCTTGTGTCATTAGAAGATGAAGCAATATTTCCAAAACAAGGTTTTTCAACAGATTTGAAAGTCTTTTGAAACCCCAAGCCAACTTTATCAAAAAGTGGTTTTTGACTAGCCAAAATTTGATTTAAATTTTCAGAACTTTGAGTGAACTTGGCTAGGTTATTTTCAAGGTTTTTGATCGTTTTTTGCAACTCTGCATTCTCTTTAAAATAGTTTACATATGCAACAACAGAATGGTTACTTTTACAGCTTTTAAGTTGAGCTTTTAACTGCTTATTTTCTTCAACAAGTTCAGTAGCAGTTTCGGCTTCCCTTAGCTTTTCCTTGAGAAAATCATTTTCAGCTTTAAGGATGGTGATTTGTTGTTCAAGATCTTGGTTATCAAGCAAAAAACATCTTATTTTTTAAGAAAGGTGGTCTATCATAAGATGAAGATCTTTAGTGTTAGGGTTATGAAAGACTACCTGTTCAATGTCATCTGCCATGAGACATGGTTGTGACTTGGTTTCGGATTCTTCATCACTGTCTGAGTCATTTTCCAAGTCCTCCCATGATGCCATCAACCCCTTTTTCTTTCTTCCTTTTGGCTTCTCTTCTTTCTTCAACTTAGGACAATCTGTCTTGAAATGTCTGGTTTCTTTACAGTTGTGGCATGTAACCTTGCTGAGATCCTTTCTTTGTTTTCTAAAGCTGCTTCCTTTGCCTTTCTCCTTGGACTTCATCATTTTCCTGAATTTTTTGACAAACAACACAAACTCATTTTCAGAAGAATTATCACTGGATTCATCATCCAGGGGGTTAGTCACAAATGTAAAAGCAATTCCTTTCTTTTTTGAATCCTTTTTCAAATAAGTATTTTCAAAAGCAAGTAAATTTCCTCTCAAATCATCATATGTCATGGAATCTAAACTACTGCTCTCAGAAATGATTAAAGCCTTTGTTTCCCAATCTTTAGTGAGACATCTCAACACTCTTCTCACAAGCACAGAATCAGAATGTATTATTCCCATAGCATCCAAGCCAACAATGATGGTGTTGAACCGTTCGAACAGTTCATCAATAGATTCTCCTTCCTTCATTGCAAATATTCCATACTCTCTGTTCAACATGTCTATTCGGGTCTTCTTCACTATTGTGGTTCCTTCATGGGTGATTTGAAGTTTGTCCCAGATTTCCTTTGCCGTTGTGCATCGTGATACCTGTCAGTATTCCTCGAAACTGATAGCACAATTGAGTAAGTTAACAGCCTTGGCATTGAGTTCCACCTTTTTTTTTCTTCGGTCCAGTTTACTTCGGGTTTGAGAGATACTACTCCTTCAGCACTTGTGGTGGTTGGGAATTGAGGACCTTCCAGAATAATCTTCCACAGTCTGTAATTCACTGCTTGTACAAAAATCTTCATTCTCTCCTTCCAATAGGTATAATTTTTCTCATTGAAAAGAGGAGGTCTGTTGCTTGACTGTCCTTCTGTAAGGTTGTAGGAAACCAGATTTGAGCCATTGCTTTCTGCCATCTTGATCTTTTCTCCAAGCTGCAAAACCAATTGATGGTTTCAGTGGCTAAGAGAAGGGGGGTTGAATCTTAGCCCCTTTTTAACTTCTGAATACTTGCTGGTCTTTGTAATACTTTCTGGAGACTTTTTAATTTTTGTCTCATCCCTAGCCACGAGACTTTTTTTTGTCTCGTCACTTGGCACGAGATATTTTTCGGTTTTATCTCCTGTGCAGCAGAAACAGAAATGGAGTAGAAGAGAGAGAAAATTACACCCAGATATATCCTAGTTCAGCTGCTAAGTGCATTGCAGCCTACATCCAGTCTCCATCACAAAGATGATGGAATTTCACTATAATCATTCTTTGATTACAAGCACCAATTCTCCCTAGGAACTACCCTTCCTATCTGGGACAAGTCCAGAATTCTAAACCCAATCCTGAACTTGACTTGGTCACTGCCAAGCTTTCAACTGTAAAGTGCTAACCCAACTTACAAGGGGATTCCCACAGAATCATGAAACACAACATAGATGAACAAAGGAACTCCAAGGACATCTATGGCTTTTTCTTTTAATTTTGCACTTTCTGCCTTTTTCTGCTATATGGCTTTTTCATACAAACCTCACTGTTTGCCTTTTTCCATGAGACTCAAAACATGACAAAATTAAACAGAAAAATACTAAATAGAATACATTGAAGGAGAAGAAAATCTGTAAGCTTAGGTAGCTATGAGAATCCTGTGCCTTGCACTCTCACTGCTTACTTCTAACTCTTTGAATCAAACCATGACTGTTCACCCCTTTTATAGAGAGGGGAAGCCTTCACAGTTGAAACAAAAACCAAGCTTAACTTCTTTTCCTTCACACATAACTGGTTCAGCCAAAGAGAGAGAAGAGGTAACCCATGCAAAACCCAACATGTAGATACCTCTAGTTCTTCCTTGGTCATCACTCTACATCAATCCGAGGGCTCCATCCTTGGCTTGTTCCCCAAGATGAAATTCTGGCCCTTGATGCTTCATGATGATGATGGCTTCATCTGCTCCAATCTCTGCCTCTTCCATCACGTAGCCACCCTAGCTATGTGGTGGTTGAGCAGAATCAGAGACAAGCCAACTCTCCAAGGATCTTCACCTTGCTGGCTGAGATCTTCTTCTTTCTTTTTGGGTATGAAGAGCTCGAGATTACCTTACCAAATCTTACCATTTTTGGTGAAAATCTCAGCCACTACATACTTTATATTTTTTTTCGTGCCATCATTGTGATGGTCTTTGCCTTTCCTTCTTTTCGGTAGCTCAAAGTAACTTCTATGGTTTGTTGTGTAAGGACCAAAGAAGAGAAGGAAAGTGATGAGAGAGAAGAAAGAAATCTGAACATCATTAAATTAGGAAAGAGAATGAAATTAATTGAAATGATTCTTTCCTTGTTGAGTAGCGTGTAGCATTAGTTGCTACAATCAAATCAGATGCCCTTTTTCTCTCTCTCATTGTTCCCATGTAATAAATGGTAATTGAATGAATTTTGAAATCCATCACATGGTAATAAGCTTAGATCCATTGGAAGCAATTTTTGCTTTCTTCATCATTTAATTTCGGATCAAGCATGGGTGATTACTCATCAAAAATAAATTTGGGCTTTCTAGTATCAACATTCAAACTGGCCCAATTGATAAAATATTTCAGCCATCATTCATATGGCAGAAGTTAAGATCCGTTAGAAGGCATAAGGTAAATAGTAACATTTGCTTTCCTGATGTATTATTTTCGGATCATGCATTGGGGCAAATAGCAAAGCATGTTTAACTTGGGCTTGTAACAATAATGGATCAAATTGGCCCAAGTAACATAACAATCAATTCAGCCATTTAATATAAAAACATTCAACAAGGCTGAGTGTGTTTTTCGATTTGGGCCTGCAACAATTTTTATTTTTCGGCCCAATAGTAAACCTGCATCACAAAATTATTAATTAGCACATGTTACATGAAAATCATAATTAATAATTTTGCAATCAATCATTTCAATAATGTTTGTTCATCATCAAAATAAATCTGAGTTTTCCAAACTCATCATAGCTGCATGATCAAAATACACGTAAAACGAAAGAAAAACAGTAAAAACTCAATAAAAATCAAATAAATAAGAAAACCACTACTACAAAAATAACTAAGGATACGAAATTATCAGGTTGCCTACCGACAAGCGCTTCTTTACCATCACTAGCTTGCGGTCAACTCCTCTAAGGATGAAGATCATAGGGGCTCAGCTCTTCACCCCTTACTTTGAACTTCTTTCCTATGTCTCCATAAAGTAGCTCAATATGCTCCAAAGAGAGGATTCTATTTACTATATAAATTCACACTGGATTGCTAGTCAACACTACTTTTATTCCTGAAGAGAAACCTTCAGTGGGGATCTTTTTGTTTCTCCATCCTCTGGGTACTTTCTTCTTTTTGGGAACCTCTTCCTTGGTGGATGATGCATTCCCAACACCAGACTTAGGTTTGATGTCAGGAGAAATTTTATTAATTGTCACCAAAAGAGGTTTGAGCTGCAGATTCTGCTGTGCATCATCAGGGGGTTCTTGAAGGTTTGGATCCATAAGTTCAGTCTGCATGCACATTTCTTCTTCACCTGCTGAATGTATATCTTTGAAGACATGAAAGACTAGTTGCTCATTATGCACTCTAAGCACTAATTCACCTTCTTCCACATCAATCAGAGCTCTTCCAGTGGCTAGGAATGGTCTTCCTAGAATTATAGAGGCATTCTCATCCTCCCCTGTGTCAAGAATCACAAAATCTACTGGGAGAAAGAACTTACCCACTTTGACCAAGATATTCTCCACTAATCCATATGCAGGCTTCATAAATTTGTCTGCCTTCTATAATGTTATCCTTGTGGGTTGTGCCTCTTGGATTTGCAGCTTCTTCATCACAGACAAGGGCATTAAATTGATGCTTGCTCCCAGATCACATAACGCTTTCTCAATGGTTTTGACCCCAATGGTGCATGGAATTTGACAGCTCCCTGGATCTGGCATCTTCTTTGGCAAGTTATTCTGAATTATGGCACTACATTCCTTAGTCAGGACCACTATCTCATCTCCCCTTAAAGGCTTCTTCTTTGACAACAGCTTCTTTATGAACTTGACATAAAGAGGCATTTGCTTCAAAACCTCAGCAAAAGGAATATTGATTTGCAGCTTTCTGAAGACTTCCAAGAACTTTGAAAACTACTTGTCCTTGGTCTCCGTTTGAAGTCTCCGAGGATATGGAATTTTAGACTTGTATTCAAGAGCCTTTGGCAATGTAGGATAAGTGTCAAGAGAGTCTGGGAATGTGTTGTCTACATGCTTTGGAGGGGCATGCTCTACTTTTTCCTTCTTCTCCTCTGGAGCTTCTTTTTCAACTGGCTCCTCATTAACTTATGCTTCCATACTTGCTACTTGTCCACTTATCAAGGTGATAGCCTTGCATTCTTCTCTTGGATTCACCACTGTATCACCTGGAAATGTATTTGAGGACCTCTCAGGTATTTGCTTGCTCAGTTGGCCCATTTGCACCTCGAAGTTTCTAATGGAAGCTCTAGTTTTCTGCATAAAACTTTTCATCATCTCCCAATTAGAATCTTATTGGGGTTGAGAATTTTCTTGAAATTCTGAGATCTATGAGGTTGGTCCTTCCACCCTGATTGTATGTTTTAGAGTATGGATCATTATTGGGGTTCCTAGGACCACTCCCCATGTAATTTACATGTTCATAAGAGGATTGAGCATAATCATAATTATCATTTTGCACAAAATTACCTGTTATGTCAAAAGGGACCTCTTGAGGTGGATTTTGGGTGTTGATAGCTAAAACTTGCATTCCACTCAACTGTTGAGTAATTAAATTCATCTGCTGACTCAAAATTTTATTCTGAGCAAGGATAGTATTAAGAGCTTCTACTTCCATAACACCTTTCTTCTAGTGACAACCTTATCCCAAGTATCGAAACTCTCTTTGGATTGAGAATCTAGCCACAGCTTTGCTTTGCCCTTCAAGGCAAATGGGAAGAGCATGAGTTTGTACACCTCAGGATTCACCCCATTAGTTTTCACAGTATCACAAATTTGCAGAAAATTAGAGATAAACTGATTGGGATCTTCCTGAGGGAGCCCATGATATTGACAGTTTTGTTGCACCAAAGTGACTAACTGTGGCTTCAATTCAAAGTTATTTGCAGCTATAGGAGACACCACAATGCTTTTTTCATAAAGATCTGTAGTAGGAGTAGTGTATGAGCCAAACACTCTTCTAGGTTGTTCATTCCCAACTGGATTTGCCACATTGGCATTAGTAGCATTATTATGATCCATAGTGGACTCTGTAGCCTTGTAAAGTCTTACTTGTTACAAACGCCGCCTGAAAGTCCTTTTAGGTTCAGGATTAAAGTTAAAAGAGGTTCCTTGTCTCTATTCCTGCTCCTAAATAAACAGAAAATAAGAAAAGATGGGAATCTCTACGTCAGAGTGCAGAGAATTACCAGTGAAGTAAACTGTGTAAAAGAAATAAAATAAAACAACTAAATAATCAAAGAAAAAAGTTCGAAAATTATAAATAAAATTAAAGTACAAGTTTCAAAAAAATTATATAAAAAAATGAACAAAAAAATTAAAATAAAAATAACTAGGTAACACCAAGCTTAATTTTAGAAATTAAGAAAAAAATAATTGATTCAAAATTCGAAAATTAGAGCTTAAAAGCAATTAAAACTAATTATAAAATTAAAAATGAAAGTAAAAATAGGGCAAGGGACAAACGAAACTAAAATAAAAACATTAAAAAAAAAGAACTACAAAAATAAAAGACAATTAAACTAAACAGGATAACTAAAAAATTAAGAACTAATAAACGAAAATGAAAATTAAAAAGAAAAGTAAAAAAAAACGAAAAAAAAGCTGGATGAATGAAAAGCAAGGAAAAAAATTAAAGAAAGAAAAAAATTAATAATACTAAAATAAAAATAATTAAAAAAAATTATCTAATCTAAGAAATCAAACAACGAGTAGTTGTCAATGACAATCAAGCCTCGGCAACGACGCCAAAAACTTGGTGCGGAATTTATAACCCAAAAACTAACCGGCATGTGCACCGGGTCGTACCAAGTAATACCTCAGGTGAGTGAGGGTCGATCCCACGAGGATTGATGGGCTAAGCAACAATGGTTACGTGATTTACTTAGTTAGACGAACTGAAAATGGTGTTTGAGAGTTCAAAAAGCATTAAACAGTAAATTCAAAATATCAGAAGACAGGCAATAAATAAGTTGGGAATAAAATATGGAGAAAGCAGTTAAGGCTTCAGAGTTATCTATTTTCCGGATTGACTTTTCTTATTAATTTATTTTAATCATGCAAGATTTAATTCCTGGCAAACCATATATGACTAAACGCTAATTCCTTAGACCTTTTTAGTCTCCTCTAAAATTCATCAACTGCTAATTCCTTGGTCAATTAATTCCAATTAGAGGGTGAAGTTCAATTCTGGTTATATGCCACAGAAATCCTAATTACCCAAATATAAGAGGATTATATGTCACATATCCTGTTAAATCCAGATAATTAGAAATTTAGAAGAATATATTTTCAAGCTGTTGTTCAAGTAAAGGACTTTTCCAAGTTATACAAGAACTCAATTAGAAAGAGGGTTATACTTCCGTTCCACCCAATTTCATAAAATAAAGAACGAAAACAATTCTTGAATTATATGAATCAATACATGAATTAAAATAGAAAAAACAAGTAACATAATCAATCCATACAATAGACAGAGCTCCTAACCTTAACAGTGGAGGTTTAGTTGCTCATGGTTGGCAGGGAAAAACTAGGCTTCAGATAAACTGTAATTTACAGAATGAGGTAGAATCCTCCAAAAGAGAAGTTTCTTTTCCCTTTTATATCTAATCCTAATAAATTTAAATTATATTCTTTTTAAAACTAAATAATATATTTTCCTATTTTTAAATAAAAATAAAATTTAAATCAGAATTAATTAAAGCAATCCGCGCGTCTTCAATTGATGAATGGGGACCACTTGCTTCGTAGGGGGGCACACCTAACTTGGCATCAAGCCACATCTTACTTGAGGTATGCAGTGATTGGAGCTATAAGGCTTGTGTTGCTGCGCCCTACTTGAGTGAAGCAAAATCAATATGGCATGCTTTTGTTGTGGCATGCGCCTAACTCAAGCACCTTACTTGGAGTCACGCTCATTGTTGCGTGTTGTTGATGTTGTCTTGCGCCTAACTTGAGAAATCTCAAGTTAGGCGCAGCCTTGGCCAAATTGGTGGGAGAGAAGTGTGGACTATTATATATCGTTGGAAAGCTCTAAAAGTTAGCTTTCCAACGTCACTGAAATCACATCCATTAGATCTTTATAGCTCACGTTATTCAGGTTTGAGTGCAGAGAGGTCAGGGTTGATAGCATCATTCGCCTTCTTCTCTTTTTCTGCAGAAAACTCCATCAAATCCAGCCAAATGCTACCTAAAATAAACAGAATTGCACATGACTCAAAGTAACATCCATAGTGGCTAAAAGATAATTAATTCTTGATTAAATCAAGGTTGCGAGAACAGGACCGGTTAATAAACCGGTGAGGTCACTGGTTCAATGGTTCACTGGTTCGACCGGAGTTCAACCGGGGTTCAACCGGTTTAATTAAATATTAAATAAAATTATTAAAAAACCTAAAAATAATTTTAAATATATAAAATCAAGGCTTAGCCTTGAAGTATACTACAGTATCACTAGTGATTGACACAATAGTAAATACTAAATACTGCTAGCTTTTCTTTTTGGCATTACAAGGGTGTGGCTACTTTTCTCTGCCAAAGATGTTTACAGAAAGCATTCAAGTCTTATACAGATACAAAGATACTCAGCAATAAAAGTTTCATGGATAATGTTCTTCTCAAGATCATTGAACAATTTAGCCACTGCTTTGTTATCACCTTACCAATTGATTTCGGAGTATTATTGTTCCAAAGCTTCAAATGTTTTTGGAGCAGGTAAAGATCATGATGCTTCATCTTGAATGGTTGAGTCCTGTTGTGGAAGGAGTGTTCTCTTTGACAAAGATAGATGACATTGCAATTGCTCAAGGTTCTAAGGCTCGGCCAATTTTTAAAGTAACTGCTCATTGGAGGAAAATTTTATTCAAGCAAACTTCTTGTACTTTGTGATTGTTCCATCTATAACAATCAGAAAATCAAAGACAAGAAGCAATAAGAACAAAGTGGCAAGAAAATAGAAGCAAACAATGGATGAATCATGAATTACCCCTATACTCGTCACTGAATCAAACAGAAGCAACAAAACCCTATTTCTAAATAGATTTATGAAGCAGCAAAATTGAAGCAACAAAAAGTAAAAATATTCTCAAATCCACAACTATTGGCTATTGATTACAAACACACACAGTAACAAGAAACAACTCTATAAATATTAACAAGCACACATAAACACACAGAGAAAAGAAGGATGACAAATTCCCCAGCTGCCTTCAACACCCCAGCCTCAATTCAAAATATTCTCAAATAAAAAAGAAGGATGACAAATTCAATCCCAAGTCACCAATAAACGCAACATAATAGAAAGCCAAAAATAGATTGAAGATTCATCAAACAGAAACCAAAATCATGTAATCCAGATAAACATGAAGCAGCAACTCAAAATCATGTAATCCAGATAAACATCAAGCAGCAACCAAAATCATGTAATCCAGCATGAACAAATAGGAACAGAAACATGAACAGAAAAATCAAATTATAAACATGTTCTGAACTTCTGATGAACACAGATAACAAAACATGAACAGATGAACACAGACTTAACAAATCATGAACAGAAAAATCAAAAAATTATAAAATCAAGCACAGAGTATAGAAAAATAAAAAAATTATAAAATCAAGCACAGAGTAGGCGACAATTAAATAGGAGCCGAGGTAGAAGGCAGAGTATTACCGGTGATGACGGTGGAGGTGGAGAGCTCAGCGACGACGGTGGAGGTGGAGAGCTCGGCAACGACGGTGGAGGAGAGGAGCTCGGCGACGGCGATGGAGGAGAGGAGCTCCGCGACGGTGAAGAGGGGCTATGGGACGGCGAAGAGGGGCTGTGGGATGCGGTGGCGATGGCGGTGGGATGCGGTGTGATGAGCGGATAATTTGTACGCTTTTTGGCATTATTTTTAGTATGTTTTTAGTATGATCTAATTAGTTTTTTAGTATATTTTTATTAGTTTTTAGTTAAAATTCACTTTTCTGGATTTTACTATGAGTTTGTGTGTTTTTCTGTGATTTCAGGTATTTTCTGGCTGAAATTGAGGGTCCTGAGCAAAAATCTGATTCAGAGACTGAAAAGGACTGCAGATGCTGTTGGATTCTGACCTCCCTGCACTCGAAGTGGATTTTCTGGAGCTACAAAAGCCCAATTGGCGCGCTCTCAACGGCGTTGGAAAGTAGACATCCTGGGCTTTCCAGAAATATATCATAGTTCATACTTTGCCCAAGATTTGATGGCCCAAACCGGCGTGGCAAATCAGCCTCAGAAATTCCAGCGTTTAACGCTGGAACTGGCATAAAACTTGGAGTTAAACGCCCAAACTGGCATAAAAGCTGGCGTTTAACTCCAGAAAA
>NC_029776.3:92235341-92244705 GCF_000817695.3 Arachis duranensis
GCGTTGAACATTTCCACTGAGAGGATGGGAGGTAGCCACTGACAACGGTGAAACCCTTGCATACAGCTTGCCATGGAAGGAGCCTTGCGTGTTTAAAGAAGAAGACAGTAGGAAAGCAGAGATTCAGAAGATGGAGCATCTCCAAAACCTCAACCTATTCTCCATCACTGCAATTCAAGTACCTGTTTTATGTTCTTTTGCTTTTTACAATCAATCCTGATAATTTCTGATATCCTGACTAAGATTCACAAGATAACCATAGCTTGCTTCAAGCCGACAATCTCCGTGGGATCGACCCTTACTCACGTAAGGTATTACTTGGACGACCCAGTGCACTTGCTGGTTAGTTGTGCGGGGTTGCAAAAGTGTGATTGCAATTTCGTGCACCACGGTGGCGATGGTGGTGGCTATTAGGGTTCCTGAGAGGATGAGAGGGTGAGAGTTGAGACTGAGATACTGAGATAGTGAGATGAGGATTGGGACCGAATTAGCCATTAGGGTTCGTGGCTTCTGCGTAGCCCCTTTCTTTTTTCTTCAAAACGACGCCGTTTTGAAGTTTAATATGCAAACCAATAAACCGTAAAAAATCGGCCGGTTCTCCCAGTTCACCGGTTAACCGCCAGTTCGATCGGTTTTTTCACCGGTTTTCTGCCAGACAGTTTCTGACCTTACCCGGACCGGTTAGGTGATCGGTTCCCGATTTTTTCAGTTGAACCGACCGGTCCGGTTTGGTTTTCAGAACCATGAATTAAACTCAATAAATTAAATGCAAATTTACTAGGAAAAGATAGGGAAGATGCTCACGCATCAGCACCCTCACTCGGAAAGAAAGAAGAAAACAGAGAAGAGAGAGTAAGTAAACGAGGGTGAAGGAAGGGAGGAAGGAGGGAAAGGCACCGCCATGTTTGGTCCGCCGTGTCCACACCGCTTCGTCATCGTCGTGTCTGGTCCATCGCGTCCGCACCGCTTCGTTGTCGTCGCAAAGCATCTGTTCGGCCCTTGTTCGCGAAGCTTCCGCCTTTGTTTTGCCGAGCTTCTGCCTCTGTTTTGCCGTGCATCCACCGCCGTTTCACCGAGCAGTGCATCCGCCGCCGTTTTGCCATGCTTCTGCCGCTTCTTCAACCATTGTCTTCCAGCCTCTGCTCAGCCTCGATTCCGTCACGTGTTCGAGCCTCTGTTCAGTATCCGTTCGAATCTTGTATATTTGCCAAAGGTAACAAATTGATGTATTTGTATTGTATTACTGGGATCACTAGTTCTTCTAATTGATTGTTAGAGTAATTAATTGATGAATGTTGTATTTGCATCGTGCAATATTTGACTTATTTGATTATCTAGAATGGATGTTTTGCTCTTTCTATTTTTGGTTTAATAAATTGTTTTACTTTCTTCATTTAGTATACACTCCCATTTGTGTCTGTTGATTTGCAAATGATGGCTAGTGCTTCCAAGACGACTGCTATTGGGCTTGAAAAAGAACTAATGGCTTTGATAACTACTAATCAGATACATGTGCAATTTTTTATCCTTTCTTCATTTGCCTCAACACTCAAGTGTATGTTTGGTTGAGGGGTAAAAATGAGATGTAAATTTATGTGAATTAGTTTTATATGTAAAATACAGGTGCGGTTTTATCCTCGCTTTTTACACATCAAAGAAATTTTCATGGGGATTAATTCGATACATGTGTTCTTTTTCCTCTCCTTTTTTACACCTCAAATTAGTCAAACTACTAAGATTTTGGAAGATAACTTTGAGTCATTAAAGCCTACAATTATAACATAACTGATATTTACATTGCTTCATTGCGGGCTCGAGTTGATTCACACAACAAAATTTTGTATGCAAGGCACGCAGATTAAAGGAATGCCACCTTTCAAAGGGTTCTTGAAACAGGAAGGGTACTTGATAGGGATGTTAGGTCCATGTTGCTGATAACAAATCTTATCAAGTATGACTATAATGCTAGATCATTAAGCAGGAAACTATGATTGTGAATTGATGGTAATAGAACCATGGTTGTATGCAGTGGTCAGTTAATAATGGACCAATGGGTTGAATTTATATTCAAGAATAGTCAAACTTTGATTTGTGTCATTATGTCATTTTGATTTAGGTAGTTCTTTATGATTCCTTGATTTAGGATTTAATCTTTATATTCATTGATGCCGGTGCTGTCGAATTAAATTGGATTTAAGCTTTATAGTGTGTTTGGATGACTGCATCTCTACCTCTCTAGTCTCTCTGGCTCACTGCTGCTCTTCTCCTTCCCTTAGCTGCCAGTTCAAGTAAGGATCTCCCCTTTATCCTCTTCATTTCAGTGTTCAATATCTTGTATTTGTATTATATCATTTTTTTCTTTATATGTTGAAGGTATCCCTTCTGATAGCAAAAGAAGGGAAATGGCTTGTATCCTTTTTCTGTAGATGCACTTCTTTAAGATTCAATTTGTTATTTACTTTTATTTTATGAGCTTTTCTTTAGTTTTAATTCAGTTTTTAATTACATTTTACTTGTGTCATGATTGTTAAATGACAAATGTTCTATTATTTGGTTTGATAACTTTGGTTGTGTATTAGCTGAGAAATAAGTAATGAATTGGTTGTTATTGCTAGAACCGTAGACGGTAGAAATATCTAAGTTTTAGGGGAGGTTTTGTCAAAATTTTTATTTTTGAATAAACTTAATGGGAAAAATTATAATTGGTGTTATATCTTATTTTTAATTTTCTGTTTCAGTTTTTCTCATTTATAGGAGTGCTAAAATGGTGATAACATGCTACCTAAAGGACTAAAGAATATTTTGATTTATAGAGATACTAATCTATGTTAGACTTTTAACTTTTGATTGAACTTGTGTGAGAAATATAACTTGTAGAACTAATCAATGTGGACATTAATGCTATTTTGTTTTAAAACAATTTTAGTTAAATGAAGTATGTTTGAATTATCTATGTTTTTATATATTATATAAATGTTTGACTTGCTCAATAAAATAGTTAATATATCAATTAATTAAAAAATAATTTGGTAAATTATGTATGTAATTTGTATTAAAAAATTAATATAAAATAAATATTGTGCTTTTGTAACTAAAGAAAATAAAATGTTACAAATAAAATTATATTTTGTAACAAAATTTTATGATAGAAAAAAATATATTGTCACCAAAAATATTTTGAAGATTAAAATTTGTTATCACTTTTGTAACAAATTTTGATTTCTGTACCAAAAAAATTTGTTACAAAATATTGTTTTGAAATGTAACAGTTTCATTTTTTGTTACAAATACTTTTTGTAACGGGACATACTGCAACGGCCCCTTTTTTTTGTTACAAATTCCTTTTGATTCAAATTTTTGAATTTTCGTAACAATTTTTTTTGTTACAAATATTCTTTTTTCTTGTAGTGAAGGAGTTTCCAAATGTTGGTAGGAAGTTTTCTAAACGCGATAGAAAGCAATAAGTCCATAAAGACATGACAATCATGACTCTTCAACCTAGCAAGCCTACCCTGTGACACGTTTGCACACCTACCTAAGTTAGAGGCATAACCATCGGAAAATCTCAATTCCTTAATCCACCTACAAACATCTTATCTCCGGTTTCTTGTTAGAGCGAACACCGTCTTTGGTTTAGCCCACCAGGTGTTCTCAAGTCTCTTTATGTTCAGATCTAGCCACCTGTAAATGTCCATCAAGTCTAACCTTGCCTTATCATTATCCTTGGTTCACTCATCGTCCATTACCGTGTGCATGATATTATCAAACAAGTTTTTTTAATGTGCATCACGTCAAGACGACGACGAACCAAGTTGTCTTTTCAATATGGCAACTCTCAAAATATACTCTGTTTTGTCCAATTATGCTTAGTGCCATATCCCGAAGGTTTCAACCGTACCCTATTATCGACGATCCTTGGGATTCTACCGACACGATGCCAAATCTGCAAACCACTCAACCTCATGGGTGCCTCTTCTTGTTTAGTTTTATTATTCCTAAATAAGTCCTTGTTGTTCCAAAAAGGATGATCAATGTCGAGGAACCTTCGATAACAAACCACGAATTCTTACCCTCGTTTGTCAGGTAGAATGCCATTGTATCCTCTGTATAATAGACATGACAATCAAACCACGAATTCTTACCCCCCATTTGTCATCCACTTCTCCGTCTTTTGTCCACATCCAATACCCATCCTTGAACCCGTTACGGTTGAAGTAAAGTGTTATATCAAAGCATATTAATATATGATTTCATAAAATTAGAGAATTAATAAATGAGAAAGAAGTATTAATTGAATATTCAGTTCAAGAATAAGTTGCAAATATCTTTACAAAATCATAGAAGTTGAACTATTTTACAAATTCAAAAAATGCTCGAAATACTTAATTCTATGAATTTGATTCAAGAGAGTGATAATGTTTACAAACTAAATCAAATTTGAGTTGAAGTAATCACTACCGTACCTCTAAGAATTTTAAATTAATCAAGCCTTTACCAATAGGAATTAAAAATTAAAGATCTTTGACCAGTCATAGGTATTGCTTAGTTATTAACACAAGCCTATAAACTACAACCAATTAGACTGTATAAACTTTTAGACTTATTGATAAATAAAATTCTCAAAATAGCAAAAGTTATGCTATATGTTATTTGAAAACAAAATTAAAGGGATCGGAGTACCTTTCAATTGGTCGTCTAACACTTAGGGGTATTTGCAGTGCGATTTGGATCGGTTTTGAATAAAAAATTCATTCAATCCAAACACTAATTTTATTTGTGGTGCGGTTTGGATTGGATAATTTTTTTAAAGAATTCAATATAATCCAATCCAATTTCAAGTGCTTTGGATTTGCAGTTTTATAAATTAAAAAAATTTAATATATATAACAAGTCTCAACATCAAATTTTAAATAACCAATAATGACATAACAAGTCTCAAAAATATCTTGACAAACTAACAACAACATAACAATAGAAATAAAATTATAAATTAGTTAAAATAAATAAATAAATCTCATTTTGGTCCTAAAATATTTATTAAACAATAATAATACATGAATAATATAAAAATGTATAACAAATTGAACATATTACAAGTAAAATTATAAATATAATAATAAAACAATAATATTATAGCACATTGTGCGGTTTAGATTGGATCTGATTGGTTTTGATAAGTAGATCTGAAATCCAATTCGATCCATGTGTTTAGTAAAAAATAGAATCCAATCAAATTCAAATTAGTACGGTTTTAATCGATTTTCGCTTTAGATTGGATTAGATTAGATAAGCGGTTTAATTTGAATCGATTTGGATTTAAACACCCCCACTAACACTAGGGGAGACTTTAACATTCACATCATAATCAGAGTCGTCATTATCATCCTTAGTTTGTTTTTGTTTTTTTTCCTTGTCTTGCTTCTCTTTTGACTCCTCTTCTTCTTTAAAATAGAAAGGAGATGAATTTGTAATGAAAGGACGTGATGACAATGCCTTTTCTTTGTTCTTTTTCTTGAGATTCTCAATAATTCTTGATTTTATACTTCAAGAATATAGAAACTCACTCAAAGTTATTTAATTAAATATGATTATTCACGTGAAGATATCTTCACGTAAAAGTAATAGTAAAAAATTATTACATAGTTACTCAATTAATATTTCTTAAATCGCATTGAATTGAAATATATTTGATATATACTAGCTTCTTTTTTTACCATACTTGGCATCAAACTCATTAATGTAATCACACACATGTTCGAGGCTCTCCAAAGTCTCCCAAGTGTTTGATACGTCCTCTCATCCGGTCCTATTTATATTTTACGAGATATATATATGAAATAGCCATTTGATAATGTAAGTCATCAAAAGCAATAAACAATAACAATCTAAGTAGAGAAAAGAACAAATAGGTCCTTGACCTTTTATCCTGCGGATATTGAAGTTCCTGAAGATTGAAAAATACATTTAAGTCCCTGATTTTATAAAAATATGGATACCTGGATCTATCCTTTCATCTGTATTTGCGAAGTGTAACAGAGATGTCTGACGTGGATACCATTCTGTAGACGTAGCTATTACAGTATCCCACGTGGATGGTATAAAAAGGTAACGGGACATAAAAGCCCCCAATGCTCAAACAATGTCGTTTGAGTCATCACCCTTTCCAAGCTCGTTCCTTTGGTTTTCTGTATTCCCTATGACTCTAAAGCAGTACTATTCCAGTAAGAGAAATCACAGCAAAATGTAACAAAACCCCAAGAATTCTAATTAGAAACTCTCCGAAGATTCTCCCAAATGAGTTCCCAAAAACCAAAGCAAGAACCAATTTTGCCAACCCTAACTCAGAAATTGAGAAATTGAAAATAAAGAACAAGGTAGAAGGCACAACACTAACTCAGAAAGAAATGCAGAATCAACCCTAATTCCTAACTACTAACACTATTGGAGCAGCTATGGGATCTGTTGAAGACGAAGGTTATACGGTGTTCTCATCGTTCTTAGTGCCTAAATGGTGTCCTTGTCAGGGGAAGAAGAAGCAGATGAGGTGCAGCTCACCGTTTATGGAAAGAAACGCAGCACGTCCATGGAGTTTCTGATAAAGAAGAGCCAATGGAGGTGTTTTCTCTTTGCAACAGAGGTGGCGGCAATGAGCTCGGAAGATGGTGGCGGCAATGTTGAGGGAGAATAGTGTGGGCTACGGTTGCAAAGAAGACGACTGCAGCAATGTGAGGAACCATGGGTTGAAAGGGAGAATGAGTGATGAAAGTGCTATGTCGTTTGGGGGGTTTAGGGACTTTAGAGTTTTTTGTTTGTTTTGATAAATGGGGGGCACAAAAGAAGAAGCTTGGGCTATCTTTTTTTTAGGCAGAAAGTGTGAGTCTGGCTTTTGATCTTTGATGAGCGGATAATTTATACTCTTTTTGGCATTGTTTTTAGAATGTTTTTAGTATGTTTTAGTTAGTTTTTAGTATATTTTTATTAGTTTTTAGTTAAAATTCACTTTTCTGGACTTTACTATGAGTTTGTGTGTTTTTCTGTGATTTCAGGTATTTTCTGGCTGAAATTAAGGGACTTGAGCAAAAATCTGATTCAGAGACTGAAAAGGACTACAGATGCTGTTGGATTCTTGTAGAACCTATGCACAATTACTCAAGAGGGGGGGTGAATTGAGTATTGCAACAACAATGAATCTTTTTGCGAAAGTTAAAACCAATATACAAAAGTGTTATTGTACTAGTATTTTTCCAAGAGCTTAACTCAATTGCTAAGCATTTATAAGGAGATTTTACTTTCCAATAGACACCAACTCAAATAAATTGATCAAGCTTTTCACCAATCGGACTTAAGCTACTCCTTAAGTACTTACGAAGCTACTTTTCGATCACAATTTATTTGCTCAAAGGTAAAAGACAATAATATTGAAGAGATGAGTTTGGAGAGATGCAAACGCTATTTAGAGTGGTTCGGCACAATCCTTGTCCTACGTCCACTTTCTTTCTCAATCGCAATTGAGAAGTTCCACTATTCCCAAGCTTCAAGGTGCTCGCGCAAAACCTTTTACAAACCGAGTCCTTAGTTTCTAACACCTCACGGTATATGATCACCACTAGTATACTAACCCACTCCACTTAGAGATACCTTCTCTAAGATTTGCCTTGAGTACTTAGTATACCTCTATGGTATCCTCACCGACCATAGTGTTTATAACTCTTGACTCAACCTTGGAGATCACACTCCAATTTACAAAGTGAACAAGAAAACAATTCTCAAAGAATTGTTGAGATGAAATGAGTACTCTCTAGAAGAGTGTATGATTACAAGTTTAGCACTATTGAACCAATTGATATTGCTCTCACAAATTGTGTATTATATCACTTTAAAAACTTTTTGTCAAAACTAGCCGTTTTTTTATGTTTTTGAATTATTTGCATCGATGCATAACACTTTGCATCGATGCAAATGTGTCTTTGAAGTTGAAATTTGAATTTTCAGCTAGGTTGCATGGATGCAAACATCTTTGCATCGATGCAACAAGTCGTTGCATGCTTTGCATCGATGCAAGATGAGTGTGCATCGATGCAAACCTTAAAGAATGGCTTAAAATCACTTCAAAATACTTAGGATTGATCTCAAACTTGTTGGAGTCAATTCCTATGCTTTTGTACCTTTGAAAACAAGTTTTAAACCATTTGGCTAGCATCGAATTGCAAGATGTGCGTATGATATGATAATCAAAACATTTTGTGAGTGTGTGTTGAGAGATTTAGCAATTGGTTCTTAACAAGAAGTTACCTAAGTCCTAAGACACTATACTTGTCTTCAAATGTTGTGGACTTGAGTTTCTTGTTGTTGTTGTGTTGCTTTCAACTCTTCATTCCTCAACGTTGAATGTTGGTTGATCTTTCAACATGCTTGTTCATTCAAGTTGTTTGTTGGTTTGTCTTTCATGTCGATTTTTGGTTTGTCATTCATCAAAACCTACGAATACAAACTTCGCATACAAGCAACATGATTTACAATTCTGACCTCCCTGCACTCGAAGTGGATTTTCTGGAGCTACAGAAGCCCACTTGGGTGAAGTAGGTTAAAATGATGGGATAGTGATTTTGGTGAATTATGGTAAAGTGTCAATGTGTGAGTTGAGGAGGCTTGATGTTGAATTTGATATATTTTTATTGATTTCAAAAAAAAAAGGGATGAAATTGGCATGTTTTGATTGATTTTGAAAAGAGTTGAAAATGGCTTGTTTTGAAAATGGCACTTTGTGGTTTTGTATGAAAAATATGGTTTTTGGGCATACTTTGACGGGACATAACTTGGACTACGGATCTCTGTTTTGTGCCAAATCTGTTTAATGAGTTAAGTAGGAGCGAATATGGTTGGAATATTTGGCAATTGGAATTTGATGATTTAAATATGATTTTTGGATTCAGTGAATTTTTCCGAGTCGGAAGACATAGTTTTCTGCGTAAAAGCGCGCAGTGGAATCTTGACCGGCAGTACCGGCTGAGACCTGTCTGGTACTGCAGCTGAGAAAATTGATTATGAGTAAATAAGATTAAGAAATGAGGAATTATAATTAGGGGAGGTAGAAATATTTGAAGTGCGATTTAGAGCGCTAATCTTAAAGGCTTTGGTCCAAAATTGGGCCAACGGACAAAAATAAGTGAACTGGGTCTAAGTGGGCCCAAGACCCAACATATATAAACATTAGTTATGAGCATTTCAGCTCATTTTACCCTAAAAAGAAGGGTTGGGGCGCTGAATTAAGAAGAGAGAAGAGAAGAGAGAAAACCTAACTCTCTTTGATCTTCAAACCACCATAACTTGAGCTACGGAGCTCCGATTGACGAGCCGTTTATGG
>NC_029776.3:92245555-92246680 GCF_000817695.3 Arachis duranensis
TGTGGTAATGTGTCAATGTGTGAGTTGAGGAGGCTTGATGTTGAAATTGATATATTTTGATTGATTTCAAAGAAAAGGGATGAACTTGGCATGTTTTGATTGGTTTTGAAAACAGTTGGAAATGGCTTGTTTTGAAATTGGCACTTTGTGGTTTTGTATGAAAAATATGGTTTTTGGGTATACTTTGACGGGACATAACTTGGACTAAGGATCTCTGTTTTGTGCCAAATCTGTTTAGAAATGAAATTGGATCCGGGATGTCCATGTCGTTCGAAGAACGGGTGAAAAACGATTTAAAATGAGAGAGTTATGTCCGTCGGAAGATTGCGGGTTGAATCTGTGAATTCTGCAGCTTTTAACTTAGAAAACTTTTAGCAGAATGACCCTCCACGCGTAGGCGCACTTGGCGCGTACGCGTCGTTTTCCGAGAAGGCACCATCCACGCGTGCGCGTGGTGTGCGCGTGCGCGTCGATGCGCTGCACCCATTGCCCAACCATTTTCCCGAGAGTTGTGCCAAAGTTGTGCCAGTCTTGTGCCTGGGGCGCAAGTGTACCCACGCGTACGCGTGGCTGACGCGTACACGTCGTTATCTATTTTTCAATCCGCGCGTCCGCGTGAATGGCGCGTATGCGCCGATGAGTTTTGTGGCCATCCACGCGTGTGCGTGGAGTACGTGTACGCGTGGCCCTATTTTCATCCCAAAGTTGATTTTTGAGTATTAAAAGCCAAATCTCATACTTCTAAGCCTCCGATCTCACCCCTTATGTATTAAATCATTATGATATGCCTAGCAATGAGAAAGGAGCTAGGGGATGTGGTAACTTGCGAGTGAAGCAAGGGGAAAAGTTATGATCAATGATGATCAACGATGATTATATGAGATATGGAGGATGACGGTGGGAGTACCGTGTATGCCATGAGCCGAAGGGCTATATTTATTGATAAATGGCTGGTTCTTGATTGGACCATGAGCCGGATGGCTGAGTTATTGCCGGGTCACGGCAAAGCCATTATTGACTATGGCTGAGAATAATTGCATACATGATTAATGAATGAATGAGTTAAATGGATAATAATGGAAGATGTTAAAATGTGATGTGTAACCCCGGGTAGTAGGCAGTGGC
>NC_029776.3:92248594-92249088 GCF_000817695.3 Arachis duranensis
GAGTCGTACCACCGTAATATCATTGACTTATGACTCGAGCATAAGGATTTGAATATTAGGGTGTTATATTATGGTATCAGAGCAGTTTGTCCTCGTGAGCCTGAGGGATGGAACTGCTTATGCTTCAATGCAAACTCTGAGTTTGTGCCTGTGCTAGTTAGGGTATCTAACTGATACATCTAGCATGAAGTCCATGAGTGTACCTTTGGTACTTTGAAGAACTATACTACCGATATTGAGACTGATCAACTTGATATCGATTGTTTGGTGTGTATAGGAACCAGATGGCACCTCGTGGACCCGGTCGGGGACGTGAGAGAGATCGTGCTAGCACGCAGGAACCGGAAGTCAACCCGAATAACCCGGTAAACCTTATGGCGGCGTTGGAGAATATGGCTGCTGCTATGCAAGCCACTGCGGAGGCTCTTGGGCAACAGATAAACAATAATGGCAATGGCGGAAGGGAAGCTCAGGGCCCGATGACACTGGCAACT
>NC_029776.3:92250352-92251418 GCF_000817695.3 Arachis duranensis
GAAGCTTGCTAAAAGCGTTAGCATAGTATGGTAATAATAAGAAAAAGTGGAGTATGATTAGAAATGCTTTATGCTTTGAGTACTTAAAAGTTTAGTGAGCTTATACAGATACTGATTCTCGATAATTGGAATTAATTGCGGCGGTGAGCCTTAATGGTTCTGAAATGGATGAGGAAATTATCATTGATGCATAGTCGGATTTAGATGATGATTGAGTGTAAGTTGTCGTGTTTGAGAGATGAGTGCTATGATGTTTGGTCATGGTGACCTTGGATTTAGATCAAGATTTGTAATGATCGGTTTCAGAGGAATCGTTTGGAAACCTTTAAATTGCAATACTGATGCGGTACTGAGATTGGTTTGAGGGAACCCGTGACGGGTGGTAAACTCCAATTTTTGGGGAGGTGCTGTTGAATTTCTTTTTCCCAAGAATTTGAAGGAGTGTTGGTTATATTTTTGAAAATGATTTTTGATCTGGGTGACTTCAACAAAAGAGATGTGTCTCGAAAGCTTTTATAGATTAGTAAAAGAAAGCGGATTCTTAAGAGTCAGCTTCTTAGTCCAAACTCATCGAATTCTAAAAACGAAGAAGGCTTTGATTGATTATAGTGATGTGGGATGATGGCTATGATTAACGAAGATGGCAATATTATTGATGACATGATTTGAGATTTAATAGGGTGTGGGTTGATGAGACGATAAAAGTAAGGAACGAGGCTGTTGGTCGGTGTTGAACGAATGACCGAGACCCTTGGAGATAGAAAAATCAGAGCGCGGTAGTGGAAGCGCGCAGAGTAAAAGGACACTGGAGCTGTTATGTGTTGGATATAAAGGCAGACTACGCTCGCGTACTCGTAGTGATGGATGAAATTTTCGAGGGCGAAAATTTCTGTTAGGGGGGTAGAATGTAATACCCGGTCTAACCAAAATTAATTAAATAATGAGTTAAGTAGGAGCGAATATGGTTGGAATATTTGGCAATTGGAATTTGACAATTTAAATATGATTTTTGGATTCAGTGAATTTTTCCGAGTCGGAAGACATAGTTTTCTGCGTAAAAGCGCGC
>NC_029776.3:92251447-92252011 GCF_000817695.3 Arachis duranensis
GCGCAGTGAAATTTTGACCGACAGTACCGGCTGAGACCTGTCTGGTACTGCAGCTGAGAAAATTGATTATGAGTAAATAAGATTAAGAAATGAGGAATTATAATTAGGGGAGGTAGAAATATTTGAAGTGCGATTTAGAGCGCTAATCTTAAAGGCTTTGGTCCAAAATTGGGCCAACGGACAAAAATAAGTGAACTGGGTCTAAGTGGGCCCAAGACCCAACATCTATAAACATTAGTTATGAGCATTTCAGCTCATTTTACCCTAAAAAGAAGGGTTGGGGCGCTGAATTAAGAAGAGAGAAGAGAAGAGGAAAACCTAACTCTCTTTGATCTTCAAACCACCATAACTTGAGCTACGGGGCTCCGATTGACAAGCCGTTTGCGACCACGCATCGCTCTTCTCATCCTCTACAATTCTATCTAAGTTTTGTGGTGAGTATTCCATTTATCTCTGCCCAGTTTTTGAAATTTCCCACTGTTACACGTTTTTGGATAGTTAGTGTTGAAATCTTGTGATTTTGGGTATTTAGGGATACTCCAACATGGATTCTAAGTGGGTTCT
>NC_029776.3:92254253-92315103 GCF_000817695.3 Arachis duranensis
CTCAGAGATTGTGACGCCTGGGTAGTAGCCGCAGTAGTGGTTGTTCCACTGGCTCCAGGTTGAGCTGTTAAACACCCGCCTGGGTAGTAACCGCAGTAGTGGTTGTTCCACTGGCTCTGGGCTGAGCGGGTAGTAGCAAGGGGGTTGTAGCTCAAACCGACTTGCTCCGCAAGGGGTGTTTCTGTCCATGGTTAGCTACCAGGACGTGTCGGGTTGGCTATATAACCGACAGATGATATCATCAGCCATAGGGCAGGCATACATCATTTGCATATGTTTGAATTGTTTGGGTTTGCCTATTTGTTTTAGACTGCTATATCATATATGCTATGTTACCTGATTATGTGCTACTTGTTCTACCTGTACTTTAATTGTGTATTACTTGTCTGTATTGAATGTGTTTGTACAACTGAGAGGTTCATCATGTTGGTGTCGGTTGACGCTGAGGGCTGTTCTTGTTGAAATGGAATAATGATATGATTAATGTGAAATGATGATTATTGAATGAGATAAATTGAGTTCCCTAGGTAGACGCAGTGAAGTGATTTCACTGCTCCAGGTTGATAATGAGATAATTGAGCTCCCTGGGTAGACGTAGTGAAGTGATTTCACTTGCTCCGGGTGAGGATATGAAGTAATGATATGATATTACTAAGACATAATAATTGGGGATGGTTTTGTTTATAATTCTAATCATGGTTTGTTGGAGAGTTAGAAAGTCGGGAAGCATGAAAAATATGAATTAGATTTAGCATTCCCTTATGACAGTTGCCTATTCATGGATTAGCAAGAACATAGGATGAATATTTGGTGAAAGGAAGTTTAGGATGTGATAAACCACTATTTTATGGTTTATCTTGTGCTCAATTGAGTGGTTTTTATTAAGTCTCTGCACACTTATTCATACAATTTGCATAGTTTTACAATTCCTTCCTAGTTTTGTTCTACAATTGAAAACTTGCTTCCTTAGCCCTTAAATTATGTATTTTAATTCCCCTTTATATCATTCGATGCTGTGATCTATGCGTTAAGTGTTTTCAAGCTTTATAGGGCAGAAAAATGGCTTAGAGGATGGAGAGGAAGCCTTCATAAATGGAACTAGGATTGCCTTTGGCTTTCCTCTATTATTATGTATTATATATGTGGAAGCTGTTACCATGCTGGGGACCTCTGGTTCTCACCCATGCGGATTTTGTGGTTTTCAGATGCAGGACGTGAGGTTTCTCGTTGAGGCCTGCTGGAGACTTCTGGATTAGCGAAGATCCTTTATTCTTGGGACTATGTTTTGGTTCATATGTTTTGCTTAGATACTTTTATCTCCATTAAATAATACAAACTGTGATGACTCCTCTTATGGGAGATTTTGGAGAATAGGTTTTATGTATTTGTGTCCCTTTGGGTTTCCTTTGGGGTTTTCCTTATTTTATCATTTGTAGATATTGCTATGCTCGGACCGGTTATCTTCGCAACCGGATTTTGAGTCTTGATATTCCTGTTTTTGACACTCCTTTGTATATATATAATCTCGCGTTGGTTTATCCTTGTTCGTTACGTTATCAATCGGAGTGTTGCACTTTCGAGTTGTGATTTTTATTTACCCCTTTTTCTACAAAGGCTCCTAGTTATAATCGTTCATTCATACTACTATACTTACTAAATTTTTATTTTAGAGGTCGTAATACCTTGCCATCTCTGAATTATGACTTAAGCATAAGACTCTGTATGGTAGGGTGTTACATACTAAATAAAGTATAAACATACAACAAGCTAGTTAAGATATATTGACGTTAACCTTATTCAGATTCATCATCTTCTTCTTCCTTTGGTTTATCATCCTCCTTTTTTCTGAGGTAATTTCCTTATCATCAAATTCGTCTTCTTAGTCTTTAGCCACCCCTCTTCTTCTTAAACATCGGTTTCCTCTTGTGGTAGTGTCTCATCATCTACCTAAAGGTCAATGATGTCATTATCCATAACAGCCGACCTAAGGGTGATTGGATCACTAGTATCAACCACCATTTTCGAAGGAGTTGGATCATCATTTTGGTAAGGTTCCTGACCCTTTTTCCCATCAGACTCGATGCAACCTCTCGGCTTAGTCTTAACCATAACCACCCAACTAGACTTGTATGACTTTGGATAAGTTAAATAGTATACTTGTTGTGCATTTTAAGGTAGAATAAAAGGATCGTAGTTCCTATATTTTCTAGTCACATTTACTTCAGTGATATTGTAGTGCTTGTGCTTTTGTGTTCCTAGTCGCGAACTTAGATCATACTATTCACATTTAATCATGCACACATTATACGTAGTCTGACAAAAATACTCTAGTTGAATGATATTGTGCAACACACCATACCAACCAGAATTCCCACCGCTTGCATCTCCACGAATCCAGACTCCGATGTTATATGTTTTATTTCCCACTGACATCCATTAACATTGAATATTGGGTATCTTGTGCCCTTATTCATTAGGCCCAACTAAGTGCAACTAGGTTGCATTCCCTTGTGGACTAAAAGTATTGGTGATGCAGAATGTTTTGCTCTGAATCTTAGAACCATTGAACAACATTAGTTCTGCTCTTGGTCTCACTATTACAGCTGTAGGTAATCACTGCACCAGACTAAAGAAAGTCATTCTTTGTAATACATCCAAAGGTTTCCTTTCATATTTTTCTTTTATGGTAGTTTTCTATTATATTGGCCAGAATATTCAGAAATCATCAACACTTCTTGAATAGTAAACAAGTGTTAAGGATTAAGAACATTTCTCTTCTTTTCTCAAGTATGAAAAAATTTAAACTTTTATATCCTTTACAATAATTTTATGCATGGCAATGGACATGACTCTTTAGTGATCTAAACATTTGTATCTTACGCTTTTACTCTTTTACTATGGGCATTTGTCCATTTCAACTACTTTTTCAATTGTTCACATTAAAAGGGGTAGACCATGAAATAGTTTCTATCAATTTCAAGCCAAATATCATAACTTTCTTAAGGAAGATCCCAGAAGTATAACAGATTACACTTATTTATTTTGGTTTTTCTTTCAAAACAAAAGTTTATAGAATTAAAAGCATATTAGATGTTCTTCTAATTCTTTTTTGCTAATTAACAGGTGCTACAGCAGCTACAGCGCAACATTGTTGAGTATTTGTTACTTTACATAAAAATTACCAAGATGGTGAGAAAAATATTGCTTTCTGACAAAAGGTAACCAAGATATTAAAACTTTTCTAAAAATCATGGTGTGTTAGCTATAAAAGGATATAAATTCTCTGATGTGAAGAAACTGACCAACTCTTTCAATGTTAAACTAGGACAAAGCAATTTTGGTGTTATATACAAGGAAAAGTTATCCGATGGTTCTAATATGGCAGTCAAAATATTGAATCCATTCAAAGAAAATGGTAAAAAGTTTATCAATGAGGTAGCTAGCATTAGTAAAACTTCTCATGCTAATGTTGTCACCCTTTTTGGATTCTGCTTTGAATGCCACAAGAAAGTTCTTATTTATGAATTTATATTAAATGGTTCCCTTGACAAATTTATTTACAGAAAGGAAAGAGTTGAAACTACTACATTGTTGAGTTGGAAGAAGCTGAATCAAATTGCGAATCAAGGGATAGCTAGGGGGTTAGAGTACTTGCATAAAGGATGCAACACTCAAATTTTACATTTTGACATAAAGTCGCATAATATTCTTTTGGATGAAAATTTTTGTTCTAAGATATTAGAGTTTGGACTAGCAAAACTTTGAGCCAGGAACAAAAGTCTTATTTCCATGTCAGATGTTGGAGGAATAATAGGGTATATAGCTCAAGAAGTGTGGAATAGACGTTTATAGTTATGGAATGATGCTTTATGATATAGTGGGAGGAAAGAAGAACATTAATGTAAAATGGATTCAAACAAGTGAGATATATTTCCCTAATTGGATATACAAAAGGCTTGAGAAAGGCACTCAATTAGGGCCTAAAGATGGAGAGGTGGCAATAAAGGAAAATGAATTGGTTAAGAAAATGATGATTGTTGGTTTATGGTGTATTCAAACTTGAGTTGAAGTCATCACTACCTCTAAAATTTTAAATAAATCAAGCTTCTACCAATAGGAATTAAAAATTAAAGATCTTTGACCAATCATAGATATTGCTTAGTCACTAACACAAGCCTATAAATTACTATAAAATTAGACCTTATAAGCTTTTAGACTTATAGATATGATTTACTTATGACAAATTTGTAGCAATAAAATTTTCAAAATAGCAAAACTTATGCTATATATTGTTTGAAAACAAAATTGAAGGGATCAGAGTACCTTGCAATTGGTCGTCTAACACTTAGGAGTATTCACGGTGCAGTTTGGATCAGCTTTGAATAAAAAATTCATCCGGTCCGAACACTAATTTTACTTGCAGTGTCATTTGGATTGGATGATATTTTTTAAAGAATTCAATCCAATCCAACCCAATTTCAAGCGATTTGGATTGGATTGGATTTGCGGTTTTATAAATTAAAAAAATTGAATATATAATTATATATAACAAGTCTCATCATCAAATTTTAAATAACCAACAATGTCTAAAAAAGCTAACAATAACATATCAATAGAAATAAAATTATAGGTTAGTTAAAATAAATAAATAAATAAATCTCATTTTGAATCCAAAATATTTATTAGATAATTATAATAATACATGAATTATATAAAAATGATAACAAATTGAACATATTATAAGTAAAATTGTAAATATAATAATAAAACAACAAAATCATAGGACATTGTACATTTTAGATTGGATTGGATTGATTTTGATAAATAGATCTGAAATCTAATTCAATCCATGTGTTTTCCTAAAAATAGAATCCAATCAAATCCAAATTATTGCGGTTTTAATCGATTTTCGATTTGGATTGGATTGGATAAACGGTTTAATTTAGATCAGTTTGGATTTGAACACCCCCACTAACACCAGGGGAGACTTTAACATTCACATCATAATCAGAGTCATCTTTATCATCCTTAGTTTCTTCTTGTTTCTCTTCCTTCTTTTCCTTCTTGTCTTCCTTCTCTTTCGACTCCTCTTCTTCTTTAGGAAAGCGAGGAGATTGATTTGTAATGAAAGGACGTGATGACGATGCCTTTTCTTTGTTCCTTTTCTTGAGATTCTCAATAATTCTTGATTTTATTCTTCAAGAATACAGAAACTCATCCAAGCTTATTTAATTAAATATGACTACTCACATGAAGATATCTTCACGTAAAAAATCACTAAATAGTTACTCAATTAATATTTCTTAAATCACATTGAATTGAAATATATTTGATATATACTAGCTTCTTCTTTTTTTACCATACCTGGCATCAAACTCATTAACGTGATCACGCACATGTTCAAGGCTCTCTGAAGTCTCCCAAGTGTTTGATACGTCCTCCCATCCGTTCCTATTTATATTTCACCACATACATATATGAAATATCCATTTGATAATGTGAGTCATCAAAAGCAATAAACAATAACAATCTAAGTAGAGAAAAGGATAAATAGGTCCTTGACCTTTTATCCTGCGAATATTAAGTCCCTGAAGATTGAAAAATATATTTAAGTCCTTGACTTTCTCAAACTTGGACACTTAGATCCATCCGTTCATCTGGATTTACGAAACGTAACAGAGATGTCTAACATGGATACTGTTATGTAGACGTAGCCGTTACGGTGTCCCACGTGAATGGTATAAAAAGGTAACTGGACAAAAAAGCCCCCAATGCTCAAACGAGGTCATTTGAATCTTCATCTCCGAAGCTTGTTCCTTTGGTTTTCTGTATTCCCTATGAACTCTAAAGCAGTACTATTCCAGTAAGAGAGATTGCAGCAAAAGATAACAAAACCCCAAGAATTCTAATTAGAAATTCTTCTAATATTTTCCCAAACGAGTTCCCAAAAACCAAAGCAAGAACTAATTTTGCCAACCCTAACTCAGAAACTGAGAAATTGAAAATCAAGAACAGGGTAGAAGGCACAACCCTAACTCAAAAAGAAATGTAGAATCAACCCTAAATCCTAACTACTAATACTAATGGAGCAACTATGGGATCTGCTGAAGATAAAGGTTAGATGGTGTCCTCATCGTTCTCAGTTCCTGAAGGGCGTCCTTGTCGAAGGAAGAAGGAGCAGACGAGGTGCGGCTTGTCATTTGTAGAAAGAGAATATGTCGCATTCGTGGAGTCTTCGATAAAGTAGAGCCAATAGAGGCATCTTCTCATCACAGCAGAGGCACGACAATGAGCTCGGAAGATGGCGGCAGCAATGTTGAGGGAGAATAGTGTGGGCTGCGATTGAAAGAAATATGGTTGCGGCAATGTGAGGAACCACAGATTGAGAAGGGGAGTGAGTGATGAGAGTGCAGTATCATTTGGGGGTTAGGGACTCTAGAGTTTTTTGTTTGTTTTGATAACTGGGGTGCAGTAAAGAAGAACCTTGGGCAGTTTTTTTTAGGATGAAAGTGAGCTTGACTTTTGATCTTTCTTTAGGATTTTCGGAATTGTGTTCAAAGGTTTAAGGCTGTATAGAGAATACATATAATAACCAAAGGGACAAGCTTAGGAGGGGATAGTGCATAAAACGACGATGTTTCACAATTTCAGTATCTAGGGACATTTTTGTCCCTAAACGTGTTCCTAAACCATCCACGTTATACACCATAATAGCCACATCTGAAGAATGGCGTCCACATCAGACATTTTCGTTACATTTTATAGCTCTAGATGGATTGCAGGATTCAGGTGTCTAAGTTTTGAAAAGATTAGAGACTTAAATGTATTTTCCAATTTTCAAAGACTTAAATGTCTATGGGACAAAGTTAGAGACTTATTTGTCCTTTACTCATATAAGTATAATAAAATAAAATAAAAGAGCATTAATAATAATAATAATCATAAGCACTAACCATTTGAGCATGTAATGTGGCTTACCCTGCATATGACATTTCCATATTCAAAGATTTTGATTAGATCATGATAAATCAATAGATAACAAGAACATACACCATAGTGATGAAAAATAATATATTAATATATAATAAATTAAAATAAAAGAATAAAAAATTATATCCATATTCATCATCAGATTTATTATTCTCAAAAAGATGACAAAGTCTCTAATCAGTCATACATACTATTTTTTTGTAAAAAAAAATATTCAATGAACACAAAATTAAAATTAGCCAAAAAAAACTTAACTAGTAATCTCATACACACAAATATATGATATTTCGAGTATTTTTTTCAAGGAAGAATTAACTTTTAGAATAATTAAACATTCAACAATAGAATAAGTAAATATGTTATGATAATATAATTATTTTTTTTACAACAATATATAACCAATTTTGTTCTAAACATCAAATATATATTCTTATATGGCAGATAATTGATAAATAATTTTTTATATTTTCATATAACATATTTGATTTTTGATAACACACACACACTATGAATTAATAAGACGAAAAGAATATGCATATACCCTATGAATTCTATTACGGCATATGGAATGCACTTCATAAGTGCGATCGTCATTATCTTTTTTTGGTGGCATTGTTGATTGTTCTCACTCACTCTTGACTCTTGAGTATAACACGACTCACCGATAATGTATGAAGACACCCTTTTAATGTGTGGATTTAGCCCTTAATAAGGTTAACATATAATGCATTTTCCAAATTTGGTAATATTTATGTATAAATAGTATTTTAATAAATGCGTATCTTTTCTCTTTTGTCATTTGGCAATTTTTTTAAATGTATTTCTCTATTGTCTGAATTATAGATATGCATAGATGCTAAATATGGAAAGATATATTTTTTCTTATTAATTTACAAAAATATCAAAATAATTTATCAAATAATTCATTGCATAATAGGAGAAAACGCGTCCGGATTCAATTTCATGTTATTATGTTCCATATGTAACGAGATCATCTCACAAGCTTTGAATATAACACTACCAAAAAAACACTGATTACCATTGGATTTATCGATGGAATAACGAAAATAATTCACCGGTAAGTTGGTTACCGTCAGATTTTGTGTGGATACAATCCAAGGTATAAACCTCGTCGGTAACTGATTACCGGCGGATTTATTTTTTCGATAGTAGTTTGTGATGAAATTAACGTCAGAATATGATGTTAAGGTTACGAAAATCTGATGCCAGTTACTATCGAAAATTATCCGATGTTAAATTTTGTGCCAAAAGATATGATTTCGCGCCAAGTAAATTCCACGGTGGATTTAGTTTTTTATTACATTGGATGATGGTTACCGTCGAGTAATTCCGATGATAAATCCGACAGTAGGTTTAATGTTTTTTAAACCTATAATAGACCCCAATAGTTAATAATTGATAATCAACTCCTAATTAGTAAAGAATAAATTAGTAATTTATTTGAAAACAATAATTTAATATGATGTGAAATATGAAATATCACATATATAGAATAAAAACACAAAGGAATAGATGTTGATAAACTAATCAAAACAAAGTCTTAATGACTATGGAGCCTGATAGTCATCATTGTTGTAATCAAAACAAGGCATGCTCGTCATAGGTCAACTTGTCGTCATCCCTATCTGAAACAATGTAATTATATTACAATCTAATCAAAGTTTGATAAAGAAATACATACGATTGAACTAAGGCTATCATGTGTTATAATTATATGATCTTATTAAATAAAGTTTAAAGATACAACAAGTAGTTACGTATATTTAGGTTAACCTTATTCAAATTCATCATCATCTTCGTCCTCTGGTTCATCATCCTCCTCTTCCTAGGTAATTTCCTGATCATCGAACTTGTCTTTTTCTTCTTTATCCCTATCGACCCCTCTTCTTCTTGAACATCATCATCCTCTAGTGGTAGTGTCTCATAATCCATCCTAAGGTCAATGATGTCATCATCTATAACAGCCGACCTAAGGGTGATCAGATCACCGGTGTCAACAACTGTTTTTGAATGAGTTGGGTCATCAAATTGGTAAGGTTCCTTACCTTCTGTCCCATCAGGCTTGATACGTCCTCTTGGCTTAGTTTTAACCACAACCACTCAACTAGACTTGCATGACCTTAGATAAGGCAAATAGTATACTTGCCATGCATTTTAAGGTAGAAAAAAAAGGATCGTAGAGCTTATATTTCGTCGTCACATTTACTTTAGTGATATTATAGTTCTTGTGCTTTCATGCACATATTGTATGTAGTATGACAAAAATACTCAAATTGAACGATATTATGCAACACACCATACCAATCAGAATGCCCATTTCCTGTATCTCCACAAACCCAAACTCTAGTATTATCTGTTTTCTTTCCCACCGACCATTGTAAAGAATGAAACCTATATCCATTAACATTGTATATTGGGTATCTTGTGCCCTTATTCATTGGGTCCCAACTAAATGCAATTAGTTTCCATTCTGTTATGTCAATTAGATTCACTCTGGTGTATTCTCTGAATCAATGTGAAAAATTGTTGAGTAATGCATCAAGATTTGTTTATTGGAATAACCTATGATACAATAGGATAATTAAGAAATTTTAGTGTACCGTAGTTTTGATTAGATGGAGAAGTTAATATCTTAATAATTGAAATTTTTACGAAGACTTAAAAAACTCACCTTAGGTAGGGTAAAACCTGGTCATAGTTAAGCAACACATACATATGTGTGGCATCAATCTCCTTTTTCTTTAACTAGTATTCACTACTCGCGTCCATTGCAATTCCTTCTGGAACAAATATTGGATAGGTTGGTCCACTTGACGAGAATTCTCCTCTCTCATTGTTCCTTCTAATTCTTGTTCTATGTGACTCAACATGAGGCTCAAAATAGAAGGATCAAAATGCGGATGTTTCTTTGGCTAGGGATGCTTCACATATGCTACTCTCGATCTGAGCTCTGTTCTTTGTGGTATGCTTGAATGAGCCAATCAACCTCTCAAAAGGGTACATCCACCTGAATTATACTGATCCACACACTCCTGCTTCATATGGCAGGTGGATTATTAAGTGTTCCATAACATCAAAAAATCTAAAGAGAATATCCCCTCTTACTTACAAAGTATGACCGGAATGTTCTTCTCCAAGACTATGAGATCATTAAAACTATGTTTCGTATTGCACATAATTCCCTAAAGAACTCACTTATTTCTACAAGGAGTTTCCAAATGTTGGTAGGAAGTTTTCTAAACGCGATAGAAAGCAATAAATCCATAAAGACATGACAATCATGACTCTTCAACCTAGCAAGCCTACCTTGTGACACGTTTGCACACCTACCTAAGTTAGAGGCATAACCATCGGAAAATCTCAATTCCCTAATCTACCTACAAACATCTTGTCTCTGGTTCCTTGTTAGAGCGAACACCGTCTTTGGTTTAGCCCACCGGGTGTTCTCAAGTCTCTTTAAGTTTAGATCTAGCCACCTGTAAATGTCCATCAAGTCTAACCTTGCCTTATCATTATCCTTGGTTCACTCATCGTCCATTACCGTGTGCATGATATTATCAAACAAGTTTTTTCAATGTGCATCACGTCAAGACGACGACGAACCAAGTTGTATTTTCAATATGGCAACTCTCAAAATATACTCTATTTTGTCCAATTATGCTTAGTGCCATATCTCGAAGGTTTCAACCCTACCCTATTATCGACTATCCTTGGGATTCTACCGATACAATGCCAAATCTGTAAACCACTCAACCTCATGGGTGCCTCTTCTTGTTTAGTTTTATTATTCCTAAATGAGTCCTTGTTGTTCCAAAAAGGATGATCAATGTTGAGGAACCTTCGATAACAAACCACAAATTCTTACCCCCGTTTGTCAGCTAGAATTCCTTTGTATCCTCTGTATAATAGACATGACAATCAAACCATGAATTCTTACCCCCCATTCGTCATCCACTTCTCCGTCTTTTATCCACATCTAATACCCATCCTTGAGCCCATTACGGTTGAAGTAAAGTGTTATATCCGAAGGTCCTAACAACTTAGTCAGCCGACACTTATAGCACGACACCTAAATACCCCTTGAGACCTAAACGATTCCATGTTGAAGACATATGCAACAAATTTGTCAACCCCTTCAAAGAACTCAGGTTTTAAACCCCCCTGGTACACCGTTATCCCTATCATACATCCACAGATGATGATTTAAAATCATTTTGCAACAAACACCCTAGAATTCAACCAACAACACAACTTATTAAATTTTTTAGAAAATTTCACAAAGTTTCTTTTATAATTAAAATCTCTCACCAAATTCAATTATCATTTCCTCACAAACTAAAGATGTTTTAAATAATTTTAAAAAAATCGTATAATTTCTCCTTAATTTAAACAGCTTCATGCATAAATTAGAACAAATAATCATTCAATAAAACATCAAATTCTAGCCGTTCTAGTGCGTAACCCCTTATTACTCCACAATTTTTCAGCAAACAAGAGTCTCGAGAAGGCCCCACTATACAACCATCTCCCACTTCCGTCCTAAAACTCTATCCTATGAAAAGTATGTCCGGCATAAAACTTAAACAATTCATTATATTCGAAGATAGAAAATCAACCTAAAATATAACTACACAAACTACAAAAGAAGCAAACTCCAATTGATCTTAGAGAAATTAACATCTTCCTAATAAAAAAGACAACTTATTAAATTCACAAGGTGAAACCAATTAAAAAAAATTGGAATAAATAAGAAAATTCTTCCAAACAGCTCAACCACTCTTAATTTTCTTCTACCTAACCTAACCTAACATTATTTAATTTCTAAATACACTAAATTAACATAACAAACTCTAATCACTCACTTCATTGAAAAAATTTTAATCAATAATTTAATAAAATACCTAACAAGATTCTAAACAAACAAAAAATCTGCAAAAAGTAAAAAAAAAACTATAGAAAAATTACCTCTAATAGTGGTTGCAGGATGGTGGAAGGGTGATGGTGAGAGGAGGCAGCAATGATGGCAACAACGTCAAGAAAGAGAGACGAGAGAGGGACGAGAGAGAGAAGAGAAGAGGAGAGAGAGAGAGAGAGAGAGAGAGAGAGAGAGAGAGAGCTTGAAGTTTCACTAAACACTGTTATCGTCGGAATTTTCTGACGAAAATCCGACGCTAAATTTGGCGCTAATAAAAGAATTTTCTGTGCCTCTATTTAATTTATAATCCAATGGTAACTTATTCGAGGAAAAAATTTCCATTCGTAACCGTCGAAAAATCCATCGCTAAATCCACTGGTAATTTTCATCTGTAAATTTGATGATATTCAGTATTTTTCTTGTAGTGTAATAAAACTAGAGAGGAATCTATAGGGAGTGAAAGGCCGTAGACACAAGTATGATAAAAAAAAGGTAGATTTTTATGAGATTATTATCAGTAAAGATGTCATTTTTTATAAGGTAGTAGCAACAATAAACTCAAAACAAGAATTTAAAATAAATAAGGTGGATACAAGTTACGTTGTCTAGAAGTAATTGCAATTAGAAATTGAAGATGGAAAGATAAAGTAAGAAAAAGAAAATCAATCTAGTATTTTATGTATTGTTCATCTTGAAATAGAATAATAAGATGAATCTGATGACAAAAATGCTAGTAAAAAAACCAGAATAAAGAAGCAAATTTAGAAATCTCAAAGGCATATGTGGCAGGAAATAAATCTTATAGCATTTGCACTAGTCATGACAGAAGATGTGGCAGGAGATGAACCATCTTCATATCATGAAGCAATTAATAGAACGGAATCAAAGCAATCGCTAGCTACAATATATGAGGATATTGAATCTCTTCACAATAATCAGATGGGGAGCTAATCGAACTTTTAAGGGAAAAAGAGAGATTGAATGCAAGTTGTTCTTCAAAAGAAAGAAAATAATTTGTGGTATTGAATCTTCTAGCAGTTCAAGGAAACACTAATAGCAAAAGATAATACTCAGAAGGAAGGTATTGACTTTATGAAATATTCTCTCTTATTGCATAGCATAGTTTTATTCAAGTCTTGTTAGCTACTATAATTACGTTTGATCTAGACCTCAAACCACTTGATATAATTAAAATAGTATTCTGACTTGGTGAGTTAGAGAAAATAACAATATACATGAGTAAACTAGAATGACTCATAGATCTTAAGAAGAAAGTGTTAGTTCTAAAATGTCTCAAAATGAGTTTTGATGATGAATATAAGACCATATATATATAATTTAAAAATGCATTATTATTCTACCTGACGTTTTCTCTTATGTGTCAATGAACTAAGAAATTTCTCCTTAAGTATTATAAGCAAAATAGGTAACTTCTGAATCTGTGAAAGTTGAAACTTGAAAAAGAACAACCTCGAATCAAAGTAGATACTACAAGAAAAAAAAGCCTGCCGATACACTTTTTTCTTGCCATGCTTTAAAAGCGTAGCCAAAAGTGGTCAACAACTAAGCTTTTACGAAGATGGCAATTGATCAGAGATTTGACCATATTTTTTCTTGTCACACTTTAAAGCGTGGCCATAGAAAAAAACAAGTACGCTTTTATAAGGATGGCAACTGATTCGTGATTTGGCCACGCTTTTTTTCCACGCCAAAAACGTGGCCAGAAGAACTAGTTTTTTCCCTACTGTCATATTTTTAAAGCGTGCCCATATCCTATAATTATTTGAGCACCCTAAAAGAGTAAAGCAATAGAGTTCCCACAAAAAAAAATAATTTTCTACCAATTTTTTCTCCAAATGCTTTAACTTTTTGTTTTCAGAAGATAACCCTATTGAGAAGTGAGAACCCTTTCACTCATGCTGTATGTGAGAACCCTGGAACACCTTTATCTCTAAAAATTCATCACTGAGAACCCTTTATCACTGAGAACATTCATCACTAAGAATCTTTGTAGCCCTCTCTCCCAGCCCTCTATCGCACCCTCTATTGCAACCCTCTTCTCTATCACAATCCTTCCACCCTCTATTGCAAGCCTCCTCCTCGGATTCGCAACCCTCGCAACCCTCCATCGATGCTGCCTCCGTCGGCGCACCCTCCATCGGTGCGCCCTCCCTTGGCGGTCATTCTCTCTCGCAAAACCTACCACTGTCTTTGCTATCTCTCTCTCTCTCTCTCTCCTCTTTCAATTGTTGCTGCCTCTCCCACAATTGGCGCTTAACGATCTCCACAAACACTACAAAGTACGTATTTATTCCCTCGCTGTTTTTCTGTTGTTATGTGATAAGGTTCATTCTTTTGGTTCCCTCGTTGTTTTACTGTTTCTCGATGTTGCAGTGATGTGAAAATGGAAGTGAAGCAAATGTTCATTACATGGGAGTTTTACTCTTGTTTGAATTTTAGAATACTAATTTTGATGCTCTTGATGAATTTATTATCATGGGAAATAAAAAGTGAATGTGTTTTGATTTTTTTCTTTAAATTATTTATTTGTTTGTTGTTTCAATGAAAAAGACTTTGTGTGGTGGTATGCTACATTGGGTCAGTTAATGTATCCAATGGACATTATTTGACCTTAATTTCATTTACCAATATTGATTCATATTTGGAAATATGGTGAGATACATTATAATCAATGAGTATTTATTTAACTCTACGTTTATTTTATTTCCGGCTTTTGGTAGTTGTTTTTTCGCTGCTGTCGCCACTGCCATCTCTCTTTTTTTTCTTTTGATGCGGTGCTGCTACTGTTGCCGCGATACCAATTTATTTTCTAGTGCTGGATTTATTTTCTACAGTGCTAGTTGACTATCTTAATTTTAGTCTATACTTTTAATTTAACTTAATTTTCAAAATACGAGCAACTTTAATCCTAGTTGTTGCTCCAACTTTAGTCTATGAACGAAACTAAACATTATTTTGTTGTTGGATGTTTATAGTTTATATTTGTATGCTGAAGTAACAAACCAGTGAGTGAGGAAATAAGTCATTATTTACCTATACATAGAGAAATTGGCCCTGTACCATTAGATGCTATTGAGAGATCTTTGAAAAGGCCAACATTCGAAGGAAGATGAAATATGGTTTTAAACTGATGTAAATAGCTCAATTCTAGTAATGTTTTTAAGACCATCAACTGTTGAAAGGGATAAGTCTTTTATGACATCTTATATTGTTTAGACCTACCATTTGTTAAATGATTCTGTAATCATAATTTAAAATTTTTGTATAGAATATATACAATCAAAAGTAATGTTCCATACTTCTCTAGTTGGAGTTGTTCTGAAAGAACATGTGCTTTTATAGGAGAATCAACAAATATTAGATGAGTAAACCTCTAGGACTTGAGCAAAAGAGATAGTTTCATCCTCTTCTTGGTATGTATTATTCACGGCAAAAATAGAAAATGTGTACAATAGTGGTAGCCTGTTATATATTGAGCCTTTCTCCTAAATCTGATTCTCTTTTATCTTTCTAACCTATGTCGATTTTCTTATTTCCCCTTTCTTTCATGCACTATATTAAGTGAGTTACTAAGTTTTGTGAAAACTTGTATTGCGCTTGAAAATAATTTCATCATTGCTACTATACATATTTTTTGTATGAGAAAGGCCTTTCATTTTTAGAGGGTTAAATAGCAATCCTTGAAAGTTCATGGCTTATCGTTGGCATGCATTTACATTGATGTTGCTAATTATCGGAAATTGTGGGTTTTTTGTGTTTGGAAATGTCATTCCTATGCTAATATAATATGCAATAAACTTGCTTGGTATGCAAGTTAGTATCAATCTGATTTGCTCTTTCACAGGTAGAATATGGAAATAAAACCAACAGTTGTATTGAGGGCTATACAATTGTTGGAGGGGATGCAGCTTTCGCTATAATAGCCGGTGCAATGAAGGCCGCAGGTGGTGTAAAAATGGGCGCAGTTGCGGCTACAATGACAACAGGCCAGCAGCAGCAACCATAGCTGTGGCAGAATCAAAATAAGAAAAAAAAAGATGCTCCTCAATAGTCTCCAAAATAATATATCTTTATATACTTTGGGATTTCTTTATGTAAATTAGCTGAATCTTCCCCGAGTTTTATGGGAAAAAAGAGAGCCATTTGTAGATTGTGATATTGACAAATAGTGAATATAATAACCGCTTCAAATATTTTGTTAGATATAGAAACATGAAGTCTTAGATGAAGTTATATAGTCAGTTGAGTAGTATGTTTTAGATGTTGAAACTTTATTTTGCAAAGTGATGACTTTGTAGTGAATTTATTTTCTTTTCTTTTCTTTTTTCAATTTTCCTGTGCCAGTTTACGTTTATATTTTCATATAAAGTTTGTTTTAATAACATGATTTAGTTTTGCATATTGATTATGCTGGCTTCCACAATGTTGAAAGTAGTATGGAGTGGTCTAGTGAAGGGTTTATGTAGCTATTGGCACACTTTTTAAGCATAGCTATATCTTCTAATAGTCATCATCAGCCACATTTATTAAGTGTAGCCATATCTTCTTGTAGTCATTAACAGCCATGTTTATTAAGTGTAGCCATATCTTTTTCTATTAGCACACTTAAAAAGCGTAGCCATATCTTTTCTATCGGCACGCTTTCGAAGCTTAGTCAAAACCAACCCTATGGGCATGATGAACGGAAAATTGATGGTAAAGAATTTCACAAATGAAATCTCGTTGAAAATATAGTTTCTAAACCAACAATAATCCCTTTCATACAAAAATTTGTTTGTCATAAGTACAAACCCCTAATAAAACTAATAAACCAAAATATTTAAACCTCGGGTCGTCTCTCAAATGAATTGAAGGGTAGTGTTCTTGTTATTAGTTATAAACATGTATATTTTGGGGTTTTGGATAAGAGAGAAGAAAAGTAATTTGGCAATGAAATTCAAATGATAAAGAGGTCTTGGCAAGGTTTGGTAGTCAAGGATCTATATCCTTATCACTAACCACAATATTGATAATTGCAAGAATCAACCCCATTAAGTCATCCTCTAACAAGTAAAGGAAAATCAAGTGAGCTATATCAATCCAAGTCCATAAGTCCTAGCTATTCACTAATTAAATTAATGAGAGCTAGAGTCAATGGCTACCAATTATCAATCACTTGGACATTAGTAACTCAAGAATTCCTAAGTTACCAACCTCAAGCCAAGGACATAAAATTCTATTCTAACATCCTTCCAAGCATTTTATCAAACACTTGAAAGGCAATAAAGGAAAGCATAGTAAATTAACAACAAGAATAAAATCTAACAACTACTAATTGCGAAGAATTAACAACAACAATCAAAGAAAGCACAATTAACATGAATTACCTCAAATTGCATTAAAAGAAAATAAAAGAAACAAGAGTAGATCCACAACAAAGTATAGAAACAAAATAGAAGAAATTACAACAAGAGAATAGAAGAACAAGATGTAACAACAAAGAATTGAAAGGGAAAGTAGATGAGAAGAAGAATTAAACCTAGATCTAAGAAATTCTAATCTAACCCTAATCCTAATTCTAGAGAGAAGAGAGAGCTTCTCTCTCTAGAAAACTAAAACTAAAACTAGCCTAAAATGTATGAATTAGTTCTAATAATGATCAAAAGTTGTCTTCCCCTTCAATCCTTGGTCCTTTTTAAACTTTTCCTGCCCAAAATTCAGCTCAAAACTAGGCTAGGGGCACTTCAGAATTCGCCAGGCACAATTTCACTAAAGAAGTCACGTGCGGACATCGACGCGTATGCGTCCTGGAGTTTCACAATCCACGCGTATGCAGCTGTTGCGCGTGCGCGTCCATGAGTGCATCCCAAATCTTTGGCTTTTCATGATTTCTCCACTTTGCATGCTTTCTCTTCACTCCTTCGATTCATTATTCCTAGCCCTTTTCAACCTAAAATCACTTTAACAAACACATCAAGACATCTAGTGGAATCAAAGATAAATTAGAATTAGCAAATTAAAGGCGTAAAAAGCATGTTTTCACACTTAAGCACAAATTAAGGAAGAATCACGAAAACCATGCTATTTCATTGAATAAATGTGAGGAAAAGTTGATAAAATACTCTAAATTCAACCCTAAAAACGGGGTTTATCAGGGCACACTTCTAAAAGCGTGGCTGTGTGTCCACTTTTCAGTATGCTTTTAAAGCGTGGCTATAGGGTTATACATACGGCCACGCTTTTAAGCGTGGCAATAGATGAAAGCGTGGCAAAAATTAAAGTGTGCTAATAAATTGATAAAAGCGTGGTGATAGATTAATCGGCACGCTTGTAATGTGACCTTTTCAAAAGCGTGCTGATAGATCAAAAAACGTAGCAAAAAATTATCGTCATGTTTTTTCGTACTTTTTGGCACGTTTTAAAAATGTGGCAAAAAGCTGATTTTCTTATAGTGATAGAGATGATCAACCTGATTTCCTTATAAGTTGACTGGCTATCTCAAAAGCAAACTTGCACACCTCATAATTGTCCTATTCTATAATACAGAACTGATGAAGGTGCAAAATTGTTCATCTAAAAAAGTCGTTAATGAAACAAACTGCTTTTTTTTTTCGTGGAGATATATATTCTTAGAGTTTTAATCCGTGATTTTTTTTCGATAATTTTAGGATTTTTTATGTTAAATATTGAATGTAATTCTATTTCTGAAATAATTCATATACATCACTATTTACCTATACAGTACTATTTATACGTACGATATTGTTTACATACACGATATCATTGCATACACAATTTTGTTTGCTGATTTTACTGATGATTTTTCCCATCACTTTTGGTATCTGTTGATACTCATAGTATTTTGTATGCTAAGAGTTTATTTGACTTTGATTATCTCTAACAAAAACAATAATGGGAGACATAACAATAGACAAAAATTAAAGACAGAAATAAACTTTTGATCACTATTTTTCAATTCCATAATTCCACTTTTGTCCTTTCTAGTTTTTCAATTTTACTGTCGATCTCTTTATATTTTTACTTTTATTAAACAAGAAATTTCTCACGTTTGTTACTCTAATATATGTATTGGTCTCTCCATGACTCCATCTACCCATTTGTCTCTTAAGCCTTAGCGTGTGAGATTTCACAATGGGAAAAGATATAGTTAGACTCGTTCAACATATATCGGTGTGATGAATGGTTAAGTTGTTGGTCCAAATCAAAATGAAGTTATTACCAATAAGGCAATTCTTAGCGGGGACCAACAAAGACATATTTGAGCAAAGACTTGGAAAATAAATGAGCCACACCGACTCTATCTCGCTCTTTTCTAATAATTGCCTCTAATTCGATGTATCTAAAAATATTTATATTATTTACACATCAAAATCAAGTCACCAAAATAAATTATATATAAATACATTACGTTTGATTTTAGTACGTAAATAGTCTTTTTATTCTATTTCTCATCATATCCTCAGTCCGAGATATCTCAGTCCAAAAGGCAAAAACCTAATCGTTGCCGCTGTTGCATACCCAAGTTGGTTATAAGAATTGATCAGATTAATATGCATATGCGGCATATATATACGCTGCTTACCATCTCTTTGTGGTTGTTATTGCTAACAGCTTTGCCGCCATGCCTGTCTCAACTTTGTAGCCAGCAGCCATACAAGTGCGGAGGACTGCCTGACCTATACTACCCATTTTGGGGAAATACCCGGCCCTCTTACTGTGGCGGCGGCCACCAATTCAACCTAACCTGCTACAACTCCGACCACACATTCATTTCAATGGGGTCACAACAATTCGAAGTGGTGGACATTGACACCCAAGCTCACATCATGACAATGGTGCTGAAAGAGTATGATGATGTTTGCTCTCCCCGCTTGGACTTTTCCCTCAGTCCCCTCTTCTGGTACGCCAAAACTGTCCACAACATCACCATATTCTACGATTGTCCCTCGGAGGTAGTTTCTTCTGTGAACAACTTTACCTGCGGAGCGGAGAATAATCAGACTGATGGTGTATACTATGTTGGTGGGGAAGATGAGTTGTTGCAACAAAATGTAGAGCTACGGAAATGCCAGCGGCGAAAACAAGTTCCGGCGGACGAGAGCGCTCCTTCCCCTGATGGTGGTGTGAATGCTCTGTATGCAGCTTTAGAGGTCGGGTTTCAGGTCAACTATGTGGTTTCTAAGGAGTGCATGACATGCCTCGCAACTGATGGTGTTTGCGGCAGATTTGATGATGATCATTTCATCTGCTCTCATCGCAAAAGTATGTTCCCACTTCAATTCATATAAACCGCCCAAATTAACATTTTGTGAAACAAAAACACATTAGACCAACTAGTTATTTTTTTTAATTAATTTTCTTTTATTATTTTTATGTGTTTTTTTCTAAATTGATTTTTAATATATCATTAAATTATTAGACTAATTTGTTGGATAATATTTAATTTGATCCCTAATTTTGTATCTTAACCTCAATTTAGTTTTTAAAATTTCACTTGTCTCTATTTAGTTCTCAAACTTACAAATGTGACTTTTGTTAGTCCTTAGAACAATTTATGAGGAATAGAGGTTAACGAAAAGCCAACATGAACAACTAGATGGCACGCTAGACGCTGTAAAATGATATCTTTTTAGTTTTGGCACTCAAATAACTAAAAAAAAAATCTCGTAAGTGATATTTATTAAAATTTTTCTTTCCAAAACAAGTGATATAGCATCGATTTTGGACTATTTAAGTGCCAAAACCAAAATAGTGTCGTTTTACAAATTTCTGCATGATATTTAGTTATTTATGTTAATATCTATGTGCCAAAAATTATTTCAGGACTAATATAAATAGTATTTGTAAATTTTAGAAATTAAATAAAGATAATTAAAATTTTAAAAATTAAATTAAGACTCATATATAAATTTAAAAACTAAATTAAATATTAACTCCGAACTTAATTAACTTCGTTACCAAAAATGATTTTGCATCATTGCATAATATTCCTCAATTTCCCGTGAAATTTTATCATTTTCTTTCAATATATTACGTGAGTGCATATATATATAAGCAGAAATTGGCCCTTGAATCACTTCAACAAGTTTTATTCACCAGAACTCTTAATTGACTCCTATCGCAGGTAATGCGTTGCACGGGAAAATGCCAGTTATCATTGGTAAAGGATATCATTTTCTCTTGAATAATATCTCAAATAAAACTCTTATAAGAATTAGTGTATTTGGTGTATAAAATATTGTACCAAAACAAAATAACTTCTTTCTCCTTTTTTTAAATAATGATTTAAATTATTGCTTGAGAAAGTTTAGTGATTTAAATTATTGCAAAAAAAATTATTTTTACTCAAAAAAATTTAATTTTTTTACATTTTATAATATTAAATATTTATATATCATTAGCAAATTGACTAATTTGATAACGATAAATATTTGTAAAAAGAAAAATTTAATTCAAATCTCTACTCATTTATCATACATATATAAACATGTATATTATTATATATTAAAAATGCAAATTAGACAAATAAAATTGACTTGGTACTCAAAATTCTATCCGCTCCCAATTGGTTAGAACTTATGACAAGTTAGATATCTGCTTGCTGACTTAGTCCTGCCATTATTTAGCGTGACTGTTTGACTAAATAGACAAGACATGTGCCGATCTAGTTGACTTTTCAATTAGTAATAAGTGCATGCCTAAACTTCAATTTAAAACAACTTTTCAATTATTTGATGTATAGAAAAAGCTTAGTATAATTCAGCACCCAAACAAAAATGATTTTATTTTAAAGACTTCTCAATAGTTGAAATTTCACTAATTTTCTCTTTTTAAGTCTTAGTTTCATCACTTCAACTTTTTCAAGCATCCTCATATTTTTAGTTACGTTGTGTAGTTGGGGATTATGAATAGTTTCTATGAATAATGACCATGCATTATCGCAACTTTTATAAGATATATATTCCACAATAATAGTTCTTGTATTTGAAATTTGCTTCTCCTGCCTCAATAATTAATTCCTTACTTATATATTATCTCTCTTAATGTATATAACAGGTGTTACGGGTAGTGTGGCTGGACTAATATTAATATGCATCACTATTTGGTGCTCGTTGAAATTATTCAAGTCATCTAGATGGCAAGAAAGATTTTGGTTAAGGACTAATAGGAACCAAGATATTGAGGCCTTTTTAAAAAGTCATGGAGCTCTAACGTTAAAGAGATATAAATTCTCAGCATTGAAGAAACTCACCAACTCCTTCAAATGTAAATTGGGTAAAGGAGGTTTTGGTGTTGTGTACAAAGGATTGTTACCCAACGGATGTCCAGTGGCTATAAAGATTTTGAACCCATCCAAAGGAAACAATGAAGAATTTATTAACGAGGTAGCTAGCATCAGTAAAACTTCTCATGTTAACGTTGTCACTCTTCTTGGATTTTGTTTAGAAGGTTACAAAAAGGCTCTCATCTATGAATTTATGTTTAATGGTTCTTTAGAAAAGTTTATTTGCACTAATAATAGAATACCAATTGCTCCATCGTTAAGTTGGAGCAAATTGTATCAAATTGCAATAGGAGTAGCGAGAGGGTTAGAGTACTTACACAAAGGATGCAATACTCGAATCTTACATCTTGACATAAAGCCACATAATATTCTTTTAGACGAGAATTTTTGTCCTAAGATATCAGATTTTGGATTATCAAAATTGTGCCTCAAGAAAGAAAGTATTATTTCCATATCAGATGCTCGAGGAACAATAGGATATATAGCTCCAGAAGTGTGGAATAAAAATTTTGGTGGAATTTCTTACAAATCTGATGTTTATAGCTACGGAATGATGCTACTAGAAATAGTTGGAGGAAGGAAGAAGAGTGAGAATGCAGAAGGCTCAAGTAGTGAATATTTTCCAGACTGGGTATATAGAAGGCTTAAGGAAGTAACTCATGGGGAGGTAGCCACAGAAGAAAATGTGATCATTAGAAGAATGACTATGGTAGGTCTATGGTGCATTCAAAGTATTCCAAGTGATAGACCGACAATGAATAAAGTGTTAGATATGTTGGAAGGCAATATTGATACCATAGGAATCCCTCCAAAACCTGTTGTGTCTTCTCCAGTTAGATCAGAGTGATACAATCAACTTCAACTATGCTGGATCAATGTAATTGTTTGATTTTTTTTAGTGCATTGTGTTGGATGATGCTATTTATCATTTTATTTGAGAACAGTTACATATATTATTAATTTTTTAATTATATATCTTTATTAATTAATGAGGAGTGGAGAAAATAGTTCAAAAAATAATTAACGAGCATTAAATGTATGTTATATATGGCAATAATCTAGTAAAATGATATACTTAAATTATTTTAATATTTATATTTTTAAATATATATAAATATATATATTTTTTTTTACATGAACAACTGTTATTGGAACAAAAATATATTTAAAAAAAAATGTTTCTTTCACACTATATATAAGTGGTGAGTTTTGTGGTGGCATGAGCTATGGTGGCTAAGTGTGGTTAAGGTTTGACTAACTAATGGTATTGTAACATGTGACAAGAAAGAAGTTTGAACTTTGGAGAACAGTGAGTTAAGGTAGGTTCGTATTCGTTGCAGCGTGTTAGTGATAAACACAGTAACTCTCTCTTGTTTACAATATTGGTAGTTTGGAAATTTTGCAGTCTAAAAACTGTGTGTGTGACGTGAGCCTTAGTGTAGGTGGACCGAAATCCACACGAAGAGAAAAATAGTTATCCAAAAGAATGGTTCAATGAATTATTCTGGGTTTTAAAAATGAATTGTATTTAACTCCATACCAAAAAAACAATTGCAGTGATGGAAAAAATCAATGTCAACAATCTCCGACAAAAATCTAATCCGAACATTAACTTTGAGCAATAACAGCCATGGTTACCAGGCTTTCAGTCATCAATAGCAGCGATGTCTTTGAGGTTGTATCCAGAAGAGAATCTCAGCAGCATCATCAAGTCCTCTTCGAGAAATCTCGTCTCACAATCGATTGGCAATGGTGAATATCAATGGCTGACGGCGATAGAGAAAGACGCTGGAAATGAAGGTGCTCGAGGAGTGGTCTTATTCGTAGCACAGCGACGGCTGCGTTTTTTGCCAGGTCGGGTCGGGACTGGGGTTCTCCCGGTTCAGGCATGCTTTGGAGTCTGAACATTCCAACATCCATGATTAGTTTCTTAATTAATTTCTATTACATATGCAAAATATTTACCCAGGCCAGCCTTAATTAAAAATTCACCATTCTTGGCATAGTCAGCGTTGCTGGTTTTATTTTGCTCTCCAAAACTACTATGAGTAAGAATTTTATTGGAGAGTCGTCCTTGGCCGTTTTGGTCACCGCTTTGCCTTGGCTACCGCAGAGGTCACCTATATAAATATGCATATATCACTTAACTGAGTTTCTCAGTGAAAGGTTCAAATCCTAGTGATGTGTATGTAGAATTAGAGATTACTTGGTATACAACAATTGACCCTTTACAAGAAATTTTAGAGAAAAAAGATTTATTATCTTAGTAATATCTCATGTGAAGATATTTTTATATGAATATANTTAATTCATTTTTAATGTTTTTTTATATTTTATTGTGCATTTTATGCTAATAATTAATTTTGATAATAAATTTTAGTGTGCACTTAATATGTTGAATAAATATATACGGATATTCATCTAAAAAGAATTATATATATAAATAAACAGATACTTCACTCACGAGTTAAATCTTAAATTGATCTTTTTAAATTTACCGTTTGCAAAAAATTAATATCCGACGAGATGCCAATTGCACTATAATAATCTCCGAAACTAAAAAAATTACATCAAGTTACTTCGTAACTCTAATAACCACATAAATTAAAAAAATAAATAAATTAAATAAATAAATAAATTAAATACTAAAGAAAGGTTGAATAGATTAGGCATAACTCACCAGCATAATAGTATTTATGTCTTATGTAAAAAAGAGATCGAATGTATCGAATGTTTTCATCATTTGTTTATGTTCTGTGAGTTTATGTGACAGGTGTGATACGTCTGGTTGAGATATTTTTATAGAGATTGGGCTGTCCCAGAAAGCATTAAAGACTTGTTTGAGAGTTAGAATGGAACACTTAATAGAAAAGAGGGGCAGAAGACATGGCTGACTAGATTTTTTGCGGTTATTTGGAACGTCTGGTTAGAATGCAATAACAGGATTTTCAATAATAAAGAGGTAACTGTTAATGTCATAAAGAACATGACGTTTTTGAGCTACAAGGAGTGGATTGGTATTGATTTTACTGGTTGTTGATGGCAATACCAAAAATGACATAGGATTGTTAACCTTGTGTTTAGATTTGCTTTTGTATCTGTCTATTTTATGTTCCACTCTCATGTGTCGAGCTTCATTTATTTCAAAAAAATAGCAATAATAATAAAAGTTGTGGGACTCATATCTCTTGTATTCTCTCATTCTTTTTTCATTAGTTCTAAATGTTAGAAAATTATTAATTTTTTAATCTAATTTTAGGTAATACATATAATAATTATAATTATAAAATAAATTATTTCATACCAAGCGACTTATATCACGGTGATTTTATTTAGTGTCATAAATATCGAATTGAAAAAGTTATTATTACTTTTGATTTGGAATTAAATGAAAATAAAACTAAAGATACTATTTATATTTGATTGGGTTTTAAGGTTTAATGAGTGGCACACTCAATTATAAATAATAACTTCAAAATTTTGGTATCTAACACATCAAAGTCGTTTCCATAATTCTTTTCTTATTAGATGAATTGTGATTCAACTCTATTAAAAATACAGCAAAAAGTAGATACAATAAAAGACTTTGATTGAAAAAAAAAAATCAAACCTCTCTCACTCACAAATTTAAGTACACTTTTGCTTTCAAATATTTCTTTCTTAACGATTTAATATGAATGTTCTTGAAGTTAAGAAAATTTTAAAATTTTCAACAAATGGTAATAGAACTTTTTCATACTTGAATCATTCTTTTGATTAAAACGATTATATTATTTTTTTTGGCTTTTTGTGCGATAATTTTTTGTGAGCTATTATTAACCGTGCACTTTTGATTTTTTATTTTGACTTTACAAACTCATGTGAATTTATTTTTTGGCGAAGAAAAATTTATTTATTTATTTTATTTGAATTTGGTTTGTTAAAAAAAATGTGATTATTTTCTTTATTAGAATCATAGCATAAAAATTTACTATACAAAAAAAATTGTTTGTCTTTTTTATTATTTGAATCATTTTTGTCATGGATTTAATTTTGAAGCAATAATATTTTGTTAAAAAAAGTAAAAAATGTTTTAATAATTAATTTTTTTAAAAAATTATTTAAATATAAAATAGTTTTTGCTTATAAAAAAATCTTTTTTTTAAAAAAAATAATCTTTTCAAAAGCCAATTGACGCTAACTTATTTTCTCCCCTTATTTGGTTAAAGAGTAAAGTATTATTTTTGTCTCTAACATTTGGGATAAGTTTTAAAGTTGTTCCTAACATTTAAGTCGTCTTATTTAAGTCTCTAACGTCTTAAAATTTGCTCAATATTGTCTTACCGTTAGAGATCTGTTAACAGAATTGACGGCGAAACAAAATTGAGACGATTTTGAAATGTTTGGGACTTAAATATGACAAAAATGTTGCAGACAAAAAATGATACATATAGAAATACATTTTAATTTTATCCTTTAATAATATCATTTTTTATGGTACATAGTTATTCAATTATTTTTAATCACATCTAGGTAAATTGCACTTAATCACATTACTTTTATTTTAAACAAATTTATTTTTTATAATTTTATACTTAAAAATTTTTACTCATCGTGAAATATTTATAGAATGACTAATATACATACTTAAAAGAATTAAAAATCAACTAAAATGATAATGAATTTTAATGAAATGAATTGCATTACTAATTTAAGATTTTTTGCTCATACTTATAGAATATGTACATATATAATAAAGTATAAATTATATCTTTTTGTCTGTAATATATATATCAAACTTTTTTAATATTTAATTTAATTAAATTTTGATATTTTCTTCAATAATTTTAATTTTTTATGCCAAATAATTATGTAATTTATTTTTTTAATTTTGTTCTTAATAAAAAATCAATTTCTTAAAAAAAAGTGATTAAGAATAAAATTAGAAGAAGAATTGAATAATTATCTATTATAAAAATTAAAATGTATTTTTATATATTATTTTTGTCTTTAATATTTTTATTTTATTTAAATTTTTGATGTTTTAAAAATTAAAATTATTTTAATTTTATTTCATTGTTAATTTTATTAATAGATTTTTAACAATAAAATAACATTAAACTAATTTTAAAATATTAAAAATTTAAATAAAATGAGTTAAATATTAAAAATAACTTTGTAACTTATCTTAAATGATTGAAGATAAAAATAATACTTTTTTCTTTGGTTGAGATAAAAGAAAAAGATATTTCAAGTTGGTTTGCGCGTTTGCGCAACTAAAGGCATGTTGAAGTTTCTACCACAAACAAGAGGTAGGTGTCAAGTGCCAACTGTCAACTGTCAAGGTGTTTCCTGATTGGTATCTTTCACATCATTATGCTTGGAAAGTTGAACCAATTTAGAAGGTTTGGTTTCCTACAATTTTTCATTTTTTATTTTTTGGTGTTCATAGTTTTCTTTCTGTGTCCACTTTTAATTTTCTATAGATTTTTAAAAATTAATTTTTAATGCTAGATTTGTTTTTTTGTTATAAATCAAATACTTTAATCTTAACAAATTTTATTATAAAATAATTAAATATTAAAAAATATATTTCTAAAAAATTAATTTTTTTAAAAATAACAAAAGAATTAATTTGTTTAATAAGAATAATTTTAAAAAATAAAAATTTGTTAAGATTAAAAAGTATTTGATTTAAAATGTTTTGAAACTCAACCTAACTGTTTATTTATATAAGAATAACAAATTAACAAGGATTAGGAATTTAGAATGATCTTATCTCACTTTGAGTATATATAGACAAGTAATTAGTTATGAACATCAGTTCACCTTGTTGGTTTTTCTATGTCATTTGTTTGTTGATTAGATTTCCTATGCTAATTGCCAAGAGGCATGTTTAAGCCGCCATTCGAAATAAAATATAGCTGGTACTGGTAAAGGCTAATTTTCTGAAATAATATATAGCTGGTAAGTGGTAAAGGCTAATTTTCTTTTCTAAGTAAGACAACTTTTTTATTATTATTATTTTTCTTTTCACAAAAGAAAAGAAGAGAAGTAAGAAAAAAATGGAGAAGACCCTAGTTATCCTCTTTTAGTGAAATTCACAAGAGGAGGACAAAAGATTAAGTAAAACAATTTATTTTTAGAAAGATGGATTAGACCGATTCTAATCTTAGCATTATTATAATATTATAATACATATGTATACTACACACAAATCTTATCCTATAACATTCTTTGAAAACAAGGTTATGTTCGTAGTAGAATTTTTATGTGGCGTTTCTCATATTTTTTTGGGTTTGTCCGTCACAGTTCAGTAATATTTTAAATTTTGAATTCAAAATAAATTTGGAAAAAAAATTCATTCCCATTATTTACGTTCTCTCTGTATTAGATGTCTCACCTTTTCTCTCTTCATACTCTTCTTTGATCTTTTTTCTTCTTCTTCAATACCTTCTTTTTTTTCACTTCATCTTTTCCGTTCACTTCAATTCCTCTTCTTATTCTTCTTATGGTTCTAATCTAAGTTGGAAGTGGATATTATAGACTTTGTGATAGAGCGGATGTGGAGGATTTTACGCTGTTCGTGATGGCTCCAAGCTTCAGGAGATTTGTCGTTGTTGAGGCAACCCAATCTGGGGTGGTTGATTTATGGCAGTGGTTGTGGTGGTTGCTATTTTAGTGGTGGATGATGGTATAGTTTTGGTGGTGGTCGCAGCTACTGCAAGGGATGTCGTCTTCGTCACTGATGCTGTGGTGATGGATACAAAGGATAAAGCAGCGGGAGAATCCAGGTCGGTAAATGAAGTCCTCTATGGCCGAGATATGGGAATCCAACACTCTAACATTGAAAGGAAGATCTTGAAACTGATATTAAAAAGGTATTTTAATATCTATGTAAAATTTTAATGTTTTTTTCTTTTTTTTTGGTCAATTATTACAAAAGATTGAATGTTTCACCTTTCACTCATTTAAACTACAAAGCATTCTAAAATTGTTACATCTTACATCCTCCAAGAGATAAATTTAAATTCTCAAAAAATTACAGTGGAATAATTGAACCATGAAAGCAATAAATTGATTTTTTTTTATTTTCAATTACATTTGATGTGTATAATGATGACCATTTATCCTTTAATATTTTAACAGCAATCTTGATTTATGAAAATTGAAATCTGAATCCCTACACATTCATTTTTTCTTTTATGAAAATATCAATATAGCCCACCTGTTAATTTTTATAGATATTGGGTAAATTACATTGCTTTCTAATATTTGATGAGAAATTTGACTATGATTTTTTTTATTTTTTCTCCTATATAATTAGTTATTAAAACATTGAGCTTTGCTGCATTGAGTACTTTTTGTGTTCTGCATTTGTTGGAATCCTTTTTTCAATTTTATTGTTGTTTGAACCGTTATTGAGGTTTCTTTTGAGGTCAGTAACTGTTTGTGGATTGTGTTGATGGTGAATTGGGATGTCTTTGATGATGGGTTGAGTTACAATGGTGCTCTATTATTTTTGTTGCAGGCACAATAATAACTATTCAATTTGGTTTCTTCGACATTTTGAATTGAATGAAACAGTTCAAATTGGGTGCCAAAGAGGTTAGTTTCTTTTTCTTTTCTTTTGTTTCTTCTGTTTGATTTAATCCTTTTAATGAACCTTGGCAATGTGTTCTGTGTCTGTGTTGCTGCTCCTCTGTTTCCTTTTCTGGATCATAATCAATTCCAGATCTTATTTTTGTAGTGTTTCTCATTGGAATTTGACAATTTTTGCCTTTTCTTTTTTGTGATTTTTTCATTCTGCTTAACACATTGTCCTTGCATTTTCATTTATGTGAGCTATTTATGTATGTATAATCAAAATTTATGTTTAGTTGCTGTGCCATCATTTCAAAAGAATGATATAAACTTACCTAGAAACCCTTATTTTAGTTTATCACTGTAGTGTGGCCTAAGGTATGATTTTTTCTTTTTTCCTCTTTTTCTTTTTCTTTCATAAATTTATCACAGTTTTACAGTCAAAAAGAAAAAGAGGAAAAAATCATACCTCTTGGTAAATGAAATTAAAGTCAAATAAATAAATACTCATTGATTACAATGTATCTCACCATATTTCCAAATATGAATCAATATTGGTAAATGAAATTAAGGTCAAATAATGTCCATTGGATATATTAACTGACCCAATGTAGCATACCACCACACAAACTCTTTTTCATTGAAACAACAAACAAATAAATAATTTAAACAAAAAAAATCAAAACACATTCACTGTTTATTTCCCATGATAATAAATTCATCAAGAGCATCAAAATTAGTATTCTAAAATTCAAACACGAGTAAAACTCCCATGTAATGAACATTTGCTTCACTTCCATTTTCACATCACTGCAACATCGAGAAACAGTAAAACAACGAGGGAACCGAAAGAATGAACCTTATCACATAAGAACAGAAAAATAGTGAGGGAATAAATACGTACTTGGTAGTGTTTGTGGAGATCGTTAAGCGCCAATTGTGGGAGAGACAGCGACGATTGAAGGAGGAGAGAGAGAGAGAGAGAGAGAGAGAGAGAGATACAACAAAGACAGTGGCAGGGTTCGCGAGAGAGAATGACCGCCAAGGGAGGGCGCGCCGATGGAGGGTACGCCGACGGAGGCAGCATCGATGGAGGGTTGCGAGAGAGGATGCGAGAGTTGCGAATCCGAGGAGGAGGCTTGCAATAGAGGGTGCAAGGATTGTGATAGAGAAGAGGGTTGCAAAAGAGGGTGTGATAGAGGGCTGGGAGAGAAAGCTACAAAGATTCTCAGTGATGAATGTTCTCAGTGATAAAGGGTTCTCAGTGATGAATTTTTAGAGATAAAGGTGTTCGAGGGTTCTTACATACAGCATGAGTGAAAGGGTTCTCACTTCTCAGTAGGGTTATCTTCTGAAAACAAAAAGTTAAAGCATTTGGAGAAAAAATTGGTAGAAAATTATTTTTTTTTGTGGGAACTCTATTGCTTTTCTCTTTTAGAGTGCCCAAAAAATTAGAGGATATGGGCACACTTTAAAAATGTGACAGTAGGAAAAAAACTAGCTCCTTTGGCCACGCTTTTGAAGCGTGGAAAAAAAGCGTGGCCAAATCACGAATCAGTCGCCACCCTTATAAAAGCGTGCTTGTTTTCCTCTATGGCCACGCTTTAAACCGTGACAAGAAAAAGTATGGTCAAATCTTTGATCAATTGCCTTTCTCGTAAAAGCTTAGTCGTTGACCACTTTTGGCTACGCTTTTAAAGCATGGCAAAAAAAAAGTGTGCCGGCAGGCTTTTTTTCTTGTAGTATCTACTTTGATTCGAGGTTGTTCTTTTTCAAATTTCAACTTCCACAGATTCAGAAGTTACCTATTTTGCTTATAATACTTAAGAAGAAATTTCTTAGTTCATTGACACATAAGAGAAAACGTCAAGTAGCATAATAATGCATTTTTAAATTATATATGGTCTTATATTCATCATCAAAACTTATTTTGAGACGTTTTAGAGCTAACACTTTCTTCTTAAGATCTATGAGTCATTCTAGTTTGCTCATGTAGATTGTTATTCTCTCTAACTCACCAAGTCAGAATACTATTTTAATTATATCAAGTTGTTTGAGGTCTAGATCAAACGTAATTATAGTAGCTAACAAGACTTGAATAAAACTATGCTATACAATAAGAGAGAATATTTCATGAAGTCAATACCTTCGTTCTAAGTATTATCTTTTGCCATTAGTGTTTCCTTGAACTGCTAGGAGATTCAATACCATAAATTCTTTTCTTTCTTTTGAAGAACAACTTGCATTCAATCTCTCTTTTTCCCTTAAAAGTTCGATTAGCTCCCCATCTGATTATTGTGAAGAGATTCAATATCCTCATATATTGTAGCTAGCGATTGCTTTGACTCCGTTCTATTAATTGCTTCATGATATGAAGATGGTTTATCTCCTGCCACATCGTCTGTCATGACTAGTGCAAATGCTATAAGATTTATTTCCTGCCACATATGCCTTTGAGATTTCTAAATTTGCTTCTTCATTCTAGTTTCTTTACTAGCATTTTCGTCATCAGATTCATCTTATTATTCTATTTCAAGATGAACAATACATAAAATACTAGATTAATTTTCTTTTCCTTACTTTATCTTTCCATCTTCAATTTCTAATTGCACTTACTTCTAGACAACGTAACTTGTATCCACCTTATTTATTTTAAATTCTTGTTTTGAGTTTATTGTTGCTACTACCTTATAAAAAATGACATCTTTACTGGTAATAATCTCATAAAAATCTACCTTTTTTTTTTATCACACTTGTGTCTATGGCCTTTCACCCCCTATAAATTTCTTTCTAGTTTTCTTACACTACAAGAAAAATATTGAATATCGTCAAATTTATAGATGAAAATTACCAGCGGATTTAGCGATGGATTTTTTGACGGTTACGAGTGGAAATTTTTCTCTCAAATAAGTTACTATCGGATTAGAAATTCCGTAACTAAATCCGATTGTAAAAAGAGGCACACAAAATTCTTTTATTAGCGCCAAATTTAGCGTCGGATTTTTATCACAGTTTTACAGTCAAAAAGAAAAAAAAGGAAAAAATCATACCTCTTAGGCCACACTACAGTGATAAACTAAAATAAGGGTTTCTAGGTAAGTTTATATCATTCTTTTGAAATGATGGCACAGCAACTAAACATGAATTTTGATTATACATACATAAATAGCTTACATAAATGAAAATACAAGAACAATGTGTTAAGCAAAATAAAAAAATCACAAAGAAGAAAAGACAAAAATTGTCAAATTCCAATGAGAAATACTACAAAAATAAGATCTGGAATTGATTATGATCCAGAAAAGGAAACAGAGGAGCAGCAACACAGACACAAAACACATTGCCAAGGTTCATTAAAGGGATTAAATCAAACAGAAGAAACAAAAGAAAAGAAAAAGAAACTAACCTCTTTGGCACCCAATTTGAACTGTTTCATTCAATTCAAAATGTCGAAAAAATCAAATTGAATAGTTATTATTGTGCCTGCAACAAAAATAACAGAGCACCATTGTAATTCAACCCATCATCAAAGACATCCCAATTCACCATCATCGCAATCCACAAACAGTTACTGACCTCGAAAGAAACCTCAATAACGGCTAAAACAACAACAAAATTGAAAAAAGGATTCCAACAAATACAGAACACAAAACGTACTTAATGCAGCAAAGCTCAATGTTTTAATAACTAATTAAATAGAAGAAAAAATAAAAAAAATCATAGTCAAATTTCTCATCAAATATTAGAAAGCAACGGAATTTACCCCATATCTATAAAAATTAACAGAGGGCCATATTGATATTTTCATGAAAGAAAAAATGAATGTGTAGGGATTCAGATTTCAATTTTCATAAATCAAGATTACTGTTAAAATATTAAAGGATAAATGGTCATCATTATTGACATCAAATGTAATTGAAAATAAAAGAAATCAATTTATTGCTTTCATGGTTCAATTATTCCACTGTGATTTTTTGAGAATTTGAATTTATCTCTTGGAGGGTGTAAGGTGTAACAATCTCAGAATGCTTTATAGTTTAAATGAGTGAAAGGTGAAACATTCAATCTTTTGCAATAATTGACCAAAAAAAAAGAAAAAAAACATTAAAATTTTACATAGATAATAAAATACCTTTTTAATATGAGTTTCAAGATCTTCCTTTCAATGTTAGAGTGTTGGATTCCCATATCTCGGCCATAGAGGACTTCATTTACCGACCTGGATTCTCCCGCCGCTTTATCCTCTGTATCCATCACCACAGCATCAGCGACGAAGACGACATCCCTTGCAGTGGCTGCGACCACCACCAAAACCATACCATCATCCACCACCAAAATAGCAACCACCGCAACCACTGCCATAAATCAACCACCCCAGATTAGGTTGCCTCAACAACGAGAAATCTCCTGAAGCTTGGAACCATCATGAACAGCGTAAAATCCCCCACATCCGCTCTATCACAAACTCTATAATATCCACTTCCAACTTAGATTAGAACCATAAGAAAAATAAGAAGAGGAATTGAAGTGAACGGAAAAGATGAAGTGAAAAAAGAGAAGGTATTAAAGAAGAAGAAAAAAGATTAAAGAAGAGTATGAAGAGAGAAAAGGGGAGACAGCTAATAGAGAGAGAACGTAAATAATGGGAATGAATTTTTTCTCCAAATTTATTTTGAATTCAAAATTTAAAATGGTGAATGCTATGGTGCCTTTGATATTGTGCCTAACTTACTAAAAAAGACAAATAGATAATATTTAATAAATTTTAAATATTTTACTTTTTGTTTTAAATATTTTATTTTTTACTTTTAAAAGAAACTTAGGCAATTTAGGCACCATAATAAAAGGCACCATAAAACTCACTATTTAAAATATCCCTGAACTGTGGCGGACAAACCCAGAACAATATGAGAAACGCCACGTAGGAATTCCACTATGAGCATAACCTTGTTTTCAAGGAATGTTATAGGATGGCTAAAAGCCCGTTAGTGAAACGCATAAGCAAGAAATTGTTACTTCTTGTAAATGTGATTTTGAATACAAAATCACTTCTACGTTTGTTAAACAAAAAATTAACCCAACAAAAACGTGCTTTTTCTCTTTGGATGAGTTTGCCAAACACACTATATATCGTTGTTGTGCTCTCTGCTTTCATAATCTCATTGCATGTTCTCTTTGTGGCGGCGACTCAATACTTTTCAGCGATCTGCTCTCTTCCGTCGCTTCCTCCTTCGTATACATCACTACATCATTGAAAATTACCACGAACTCCACCGCACCTACTGCGACCACCACCGTCATAGCATGGTCCACCACCGTAGCAGTCGCCATCTCATCCACCGCCGCAACCCTACCACCAGCGATAGCGTTGCCTCCACTGCGATGACTCCCCTAAAGGTTGGACCCATCAGGTACAATAACATTTTCTATCTTGGTGCATACACTAACTCTATAATCTATACTTCCGACTTAAATTAGGAACAATAAGAATTATAAGAAGAAGACGAATAAGAACTACTGAAAAAGAAGAAGATATACAAAAACAGAATTAGTGAACGAAAAAAAAAAAGAAAAGAAACTGAAGATGAAGAAGTAGAAGTTAAGAACCAAAAAAGAGGAGGAAGAGATAAAAATGAAAACAGAGAATGGAGAGAATTCCTTTTTTAATTTTAACTTTGTATTCAAATTTTAAAATTTTAGGTGTGTGTACATGTAAATTGTAAAGCAAGCTGAGAAAGGAAATAAAATATCAAATACGATCATAAAAAGTATGGTGTAATGAAATTGGTTTGATGTTGGAGTGTAATATAAATGTCATGATGATTAAAGGCAATGAAATTTTGGTGGATAAATAGTCATAAAAAATCTGGTGTAATGAAATTGGTTTGATATAGGAATGTAATATAAAATGTGATGATGATTAAAGGCATTGAAATTTTGGTAGATGAATATGTATAATAGAAATTGAGAATAAACTTGATAGATGACACGTAGGAATTCCACTATGAGAATAACTTTCTTTTCAATGTATGTTATAGGATAGATTTCAAGGATTATATATATATACATACAACTATTCATTGTAGATAACTCATTTCACAAACCATGAAATGATTAATTATTTGGATATATCTGTTTGAGTTCAGCTTTATAATAACTTGCGTGTAATGTTAACCAAATGGGGTAATATAATAATGAACTTAAGCAACAAATAATTATTGGTTAGAAATTGTGAAATGCAATCATAACTTCCTATCCAAACGTGTAGGAGGTTCTGTAAAGGATAAATGGTCATCATTATACACATCAAATGTAATTGAAAATAAAAAAAGATCAATTTATTACTTTGATGGTTCAATTATTCCACTGTGATTTTTTTAGAATTTGAATTTATCTCTTGGAGGGTGCAAGGTGTAACAATCTCAGAATGCTTTATAGTTTAAATGAGTGAAAGGTGAAACATTCAATCTTTTGCAATAATTGACCAAAAAAAAACATTAAAAATTTACATAGATAATAAAATACCTTTTTAATATCAGTTTCAAGATCTTCCTTTCAATGGTAGAGTGTTGGAATCCCATATTTCGGCCATAGAGAACTTCATTTACCGACCTGGATTCTCCCGCTGCTTTGTCCTCTGTATCCATCACCACAGCATCAGCAACGAAGACGACATCCCTTGCAGTGGCTGCGACCACCACCAAAACCATACCATCATCCACCACCAAAATAGCAACCTCCGCAACCACCGCTTCATCAATTCTAGGCCTACATGCTTCAAATGGATTCCACCTGGCTGATACCTACAGCATCACAGCATTTCATTTACTCATCATAATTTTTAAATTATTCAGGTTATTTAAATTAAGACCGCTTTAAACAACTTTCTCTAATTCAACGCAGGGGATTAAAAATTACCAATACATGAAAAAAACCGTTTAATTTTAAAACTTAATTCATGTTTAGTCAGAAGAAAAGTAGAAACACTTCTAAGTGTATTGTTCATGATCCATCAACAGATATTCTAAACACAGTAGATTAATACAACATACATTTCTGTGTCGCGGACTGCTAGGAGGTTCAACAGCATTTTCCATTTTTGGTTTGTGACTAAGAATTATCCTGCAAAATATCACTTGTAAGAAAAAGGAAATTTTGGCTATGTTCATTGATACATTGCATACAGAACTGTGCAATTGGAAATTTACATGACCAAAATATACCAAACTTAAGTTTATCACAGTTTTACAATCAAAAAGAAAAAGAGGGAAAAATCATACCTCTTAGGCCACACTACAGTGATAAACTAAAATAAAGGTTTCTAGATAAATTTATATCATTCTTTTGAAATGATGGCACAGCAACTAAACATGAATTTTGATTATACATACATAAATAGCTCACATAAATGAAAATGCAAGGACAATGTGTTAAGCAGAATGAAAAAATCACAAAAAAGAAAAGACAAAAATTGTCAAATTCCAATGAGAAATACTACAAAAATAAGATTTGGAATTGATTATGATCCAGAAAAGGAAATAGAGGAGCAGCAACACAGACACAAAACACATTGTCAAGGTTCATTAAAAGGATTAAATCAAACAGAAGAAACAAAAGAAAAGAAAAAGAAAGATTGGCACCCAATTTGAACTGTTTCATTCAATTCAAAATGTCGAAGAAATCAAATTGAATAGTTATTATTGTGCCTGCAACAAAAATAACAGAGCACCATTGTAACTCAACCCATCATCAAAGATATCCCAATTCACCATCATCGCAATCCACAAACAGTTACTGACCTCGAAAGAAACCTCAATAACGGCTAAAACAACAACAAAATTAAAAAAGGATTCCAACAAATGCAGAACACAAAACGTACTCAATATAGCAAAGCTCAATGTTTTAATAACTAATTATATAGGAGAAAAAATAAAAAAAATCATAGTCAATTTTCTCATCAAATATTAGAAAGCAATGTAATTTACCCAATATCTATAAAAATTAACAGGAGGGCCATATTGATATTTTCATAAAAGAAAAAATGAATGTGTAGGGATTCAGATTTCAATTTTCATAAATCAAGATTACTGTTAAAATATTAAAGGATAAATGGTCATCATTATACACATCAAATGTAATTTAAAATAAAAGAAATCAATTTATTGCTTTCGTGGTTCAATTATTCCATTGTAATTTTTTGAGAATTTGAATTTATCTCTTAGAGGGTGTAAGGTGTAACAATCTCAGAATGCTTTATAGTTTAAATGAGTGAAAGGTGAAACATTCAATCTTTTGCAATAATTTACAAAAAAAAAAAGAGAAAAAACCATTAAAATTTTACATAGATAATAAAATACCATTTTAATATCAGTTTCAAGATCTTCCTTTCAATGTTAGAGTGTTGGATTCTCATATCTCGGCCATAGAGGACTTCATTTACCGACCTGGATTCTCCCGCCGCTTTATCCTCTGTATCCATCACCACAACATCAGCGACGAAGACGACATCCCTTGCAGTGGCTGCGACCACCACCAAAACCATACCATCATTCACCACCAAAATAACAACCACCGCAACCACTGCCATAAATCAACCACTCCAGATTGGGTTGCCTCAACAACGACAAATCTCCTGAAGCTTGGAACCATCACGAACAGCGTAAAATCCTCCACATCCGCTCTATCACAAACTCTATAATATCCACTTCCAACTTAGATTAGAACCAGAAGAAGAATAAGAAGAGGAATTGAAGTGAACGGAAAAGATGAAGTGAAAAAAGAGGAGGTATTGAAGAAGAAGAAAAAAGATCAAAGAAGAGTATGAAGAGAGAAAAGGGGAGACAGCTAATAGAGAGAACGTAAATAATGGGAATGAATTTTTTCTCCAAATTTATTTTGAATTCAAAATTTAAAATGGTGAATGCTACGGTGCCTTTGATATTGTGCCTAACTAAAAAAGACAAATAGATAATATTTAATAAATTTTAAATATTTTACTTTTTATTTTAAATATTTTATTTTTTACTTTTAAAAAAAAATTAGGCAATTTAGACATCATAATAAAAGATACCATAAAACTCACTATTTAAAATATCAGTGAACTGTGACAGACAAACTCAGAACAATATGAGAAACGCCACGTAGAAATTCCACTATGAACATAACCTTGTTTTCAAGGAATGTTATAGGATTATAATGCATTTATTATAATTATATTTTTAATTTTTTTTTATAAATTCTTGCATTTTTTTAAAAAATAAAATATGTCATATAATAAATATTAAAAATTTATATTAAGTAATTAATTTAACCGTATCTTAATATTTTTTTTTTATACTTATCATACCTGTGCATCACACGGGCCCTTCACTAGTACATTCAATACTAAAGATTTTTATTTACTATATATATTGCAAAGTAAAAATTATTACCGTTAGGTAATGTCTTGAGTGTGTAAAGCAACTTAATTGGACTGCTTTTATTTTTTTCTGGTCTCGTGCATTAGGTCAAATTAATGTTGCCTAACTTCAGTTATATCTGTACTTCCGTCCCATCGAGCACCGACCACGTAAACCGTTAAATACACAATAGACCAAAAAGTAACGCGGTTCACATTGTGACAAGGTATTTTTTAATCGTTAAGATAGGTTAAATAATTAATTTTAAATTTAAAATATAAAAGTTAAATTTTTTTAAATATTTTAAAATTATTATAAAAAATAATTTAGATAAAAATTAAATATCAAACAAAAGACATTATAAAATTGGTCTTGTGATAACGTGATACAAAATCTTTTTTCATTTTTTTTATATGGGATATTATTTTGACAAAGTTGTTGGATAATTCATGTGAAAATAATAAAATTATATAGAGGTTAATTTTAATCAAGTGACAATATATAAAATTAGGAAAAATAACTATTTGTATCTATGAATTTTACGAATGCTGACAAAAATATCTATTAAAAAAAATTAACATTGTATCCATCAAAGATAGATTTCGTATGACAAAAGTATCTAAAATTATCCCATCATTATCTTCAACCCTTTCTCACTTCTTTTCCAAATCTCAAACACCTCCATTATCACCACCTTAACCACCTTTTTTCTCTGTTACTCCACCATCGCTACCATGACGACATTTCCATCTTTTGAGCCCATCTTTAAGAAACTTGATCACTGACACAACCTCTCCAACCGGATCCCTCTTCCCCTTTCTCTTCCCCACTTTTCCAAACCCCGTGTCATCTTCATCACGGACAACACCACGCACTTCCATTGCCAATTGGTTCAATTTGAGTATAGATAAAAACAAATAAATTATTAGTTACAGGAGATTTGTTCAACTTCGTTAATTATATAATAAATTTGTAATTTGTACTGTTGTAAATACATGGAGTTCATGAGCTTAAAGTGGACCTAGGAGGAGTTGAATCGCACCACAAGAAGAGACCTTGCGCGCTGAATTTCGGTTCAGTCTCGCTTCCGGAGCTTCTCCATCTTGTGGAGGCATTAGACGGGGTCTTGGCCGGAGAGATATTGCGGCATCTCTGTGCAATGGCGTTGCTAGAGCTTGAATCCGGTGGCTTTAAACTCTGAACTTGTCACTGTGCTAAAGTATAGGTGATCTGTGCATGGGCTTGAGGCGGCGCTGGAACTGCCGCGGAGTTTGGGTGGCTGCAGTTGAAGGTGGTAGCGTTGCGCGGGAACAGATGAATTGCCTGATTGCCTTATTGTCGTCTTTGTCATCGTCAGCATGAAAAGATGATGGCAATGGTGGTTAGTGGAGTAGTAGAGAATAGAGGGTGGTTAAGGTAGTGGCAACTGAGGTGTTTGAGATTTGGAAAATAAAAAAGGAAGGGTTGAAGATAATGGTAGGGATAATTTTAATAATTTTAGAGTTTGGGTGGCTGCAGTTGAAGGTGGTAGCGTTGCGCGGAAACGGATGGATTGCCTGATTGCCTTATTGTCGTCTTTGTCATCGTCAGCATGAAAAGATGATGGCAATAGTGGTTAGTGGAGTAGTAGAGAATAGAGGGTGGTTAAGGTAGTGGCAATTGAGGTGTTTGAGATTTGGAAAATAAAAAAGGAAGGGTTGAAGATAATGGTAGGGATAATTTTAGAATTTTATTAAAAAGTCAACATAAATTTAGGATTATGGTACTTTTGTCATACGGAATCCATCTTTGATGGATACGTTAGTTTCCTTCTTTAATAGATATTTTTGTCCGCGTTCGCAAAGTTCATGGATACAAATAGTTGTTTTCCATAAAATTATAATCTTTAGATGAGATTTAAATATTTAGATAAATTTTTAATAGATAAATTTAAACATTAATTATTTTTATTAATATAGTCATACAAATTAAATATTTATATAAAACTCTTTTAGATAATTTGTGTATAAAATTAATTTCAATTATTTAAATGAAAATATTTTTATATAAAAATAATTAAAAATTTATTATATATTATTAATTTTACAACCAAAATATGTCACATGTCATTTTTTCATTGTAATTATTGAAATCAAAATTTTTCTTTTTAAATTAAGAAATTCTTCCTTCCTCTTTACTAATTTTACAACCAAAATGTGCTACATATTATTTTTCTTATTGTAATTAAAATCAAATCTTTCACTCAAGAACTAAAGAATTCTTCCTTTCTCCCTATTAATTTTATAACCAAAATGTGCCACATGTCGCTCCCTTATTACAATTAAAATCAAATCATTCTCTTTAAAATTAAAGAGTTCTCCCCTCCTCCCTCTTTCTTTCTCTATCTCTCTCATTCCTTCAACCACCCTATCTCTTTTATATAACATTATCAATTATCAATGACTAATTATGAATTTGACAATCAAAATGTGCAACATGACATTTTTTAATTGTATTAAAATTAAAATTGAAATATTAAAATTGGAATATGCATATATTATGTATCATATTCATATATTAATATCTAATTTAATAACCAAATATGTCACATGACACTCTCTTATTAAAATTGAGAAAAAAATATTTTCCTCCAAAATTAATAAACTCCCTTTCTAAATTTTCTTATCCATCTCTCTTTATTTTTCTATTTCTCTCTACCATTTTCACTCTATATATAATTTATATTTTATATTAGTAATTTGACAAATCAAAATATGTCTGATATTTTTTATTACATTTAAAATAAAATTTTTCTTCAAATTTAACAAACTCTCACTCTCATTCTTCATCTTTATCTTTCTTTCTCTTTTCTCTATTTTTTCTACTTTTCTGTTCTATAAAAAATAAAATTAACAAAATAATATAATTTAAATAAAAAATATTATTATTATATACGTATTTTTTTAGTTTTTTATTTAATTTTAATTTTTCACTGCTTATCTTTCTAATTTATATTTTCATTTCTCTTATTTCAAATATTTATTACATATAATTTGGAGAGAATACTAATGTTATAACTAAAAATTAGAATCAAAATTTAATTGTTTAAAAAAATAATTGAATTAATTTTATAATTATCAATATAATTTTTTTATGCTAATATCTAATTATATTTTTATATACATAGAAAAAATATTATTTTTAAATAATAAGTATAAAATTAATTATTTCTATTTGTGTAATAGACTTAACACCCAGGGACGGATCCAGAAATGTTATTATGAGAGGCCAATAATATATATAATATTAAAACATCATGCAAAAAATTATATAATATAAGATGTATTACAAAAATATACTGATAGAGATTATATTTTAAGGTGCAAAACATATGTGTGTACTTTTTAGATTTTACTAACGAAGTGATTGATTCTTCGCATCATAAAATTCATTGATAATAGAATCTGTGTCAAAATTTTCAATAATTTTCTTTTCAATATAATTAAAAGACAATTAGCAAGAAATTCATCTTTCATTTTGTTTCTGAGTCATTGTTTACAATATTCATAGCAAAAAAAAATCTTTCAGTTATATTAGTTGAAATAAAGATAATTAATACCAAATGAATAAAGAAAGACGATCGTAAGAAGAAAAAGAATCCACTTTATGGGATTTGAAAAATTTTATTTAATTAATTAAAAAATATTAGTAATAATATCTATTTCATATATTTTTAATATTATTACTTATTTTTTAGATATTAAAAATAATTAGTATTCAGATTTGACTGAATTTTTATGTATACTAGACTAAATATTAAATGAATTTTTTAAAAAATTTAATCATATTTAATAAATTACTACTATTAATTTTTTCAAAAAAAGCCGGAAGAGAGGGCGAGGCCTCCACTCGCCCCTGTAAATCCGTCCCTGTTAACACTTAATTAAAGGTAAAAGACATAAGTTAAATTAGACTTTTTCATATAAAAATAATAACTAAAAATTTTATTATTTGATTTTTTATCTACAGAAATCTTAATTTTTTTAGCTAAAGACTTTTATCAATTTATAATTTTTTTTATAAAAAATAATTTAATTTTGTAAATCTTTTGTGTCATGAATAATTTATTTTATTAGAATCAAATGAACCGTAATTTTAAAAAATTTATATTTTTTGTTATTACGGATAAAAATACTAGTCGTCGAATAATTTAATATATTTAATTAGGTTGTTTATAATTGTATTCACAGCAAAGCATCTACCAAACAATTCTACCTTTTCTTCAGGACGCCGTGAATGATACGGTGTATAGATCAATATTTATGCATGTGAAGGGCCCTTTGCCCAAAAAAGAAATGGAATGGATAATCATATCGATATCCATATGCATATCCCCGTAAGGAGCATGATATTTTTGGTGTTGCTAATAAACAGTTTGACACCATCGCTTTCTCAACAACCACTTTCCAACCGCTACTTCCTTTGCAAGAAACAGCTGTACAACTGCGGAACCATTTCCAACATATCCTATCCTTTCTGGGGAGTAGACCGGCCGCGGTACTGCGGCGGTGGCGACCAATTCAACCTCACCTGCGAGCTTGGAACTGGCCAGTTCGCTTCCATTCAAATCGCCTCACAGAAATTCCAGGTGATCCATATTGATAGCGTACAGAACAAGATGAGAATGATACCCATGCCACCAATCGTGAAACACGAATTTTGTTCCATGAAACGCGACTTCAACCTGAGTAGCCCCTCCTTCTGGTACTCGGAAACTGTCCAGAACATCACCATATTCTACGATTGTCCCGCTGGATTTTCCAACTTCACGTGTCCGTCCTCATCAAATCATCGGAACAAAAAGAATAATAATGTTGTGTTCTATGAGGGTGTGGAAGAGCAGGTGTTGAAAGAGCACCCGGAGCTGAAGGAATGCGGGCGTAGTTTGCGTGTGGCAACTGATGAGGGTGCTCTGCACCCTAATGTTACAGTTGATAATCAAATCATTGAAGCCCTGAATTGGGGTTTCCATGTGAACTATAGTTTCCCAGAAGAATGCAAGAGATGCATGAGGAGTGAGGGAGTTTGTGGAAGCAATAATGCTTACCCAGACGGATCTAACGCTGCCCTCTCTTGTTATCTTCCACGTGGCGCAAGTATGTGATCCTTTCCCTCATCCCATCCCCAGAAGGTGTCATATAAATTTGTCTCTAAAATTTCGGAACCTAATTCTTTTAACTAAATTTTACACTATTATTTTAGTACATTAGTATGTGTGTCTTTTATATATATTATAATAGATAAATTTTTTCATACTGTAAAAAAATAAGTATATATATTATTTATATATACAAAAGTAGTTTTGTGGTAATTTACAATTATCTTTATATAAAATTAATATTTAAAAATGGTTAGATAATTTGATAAGTTTGATATATTATTATCTAACCATTTTTAAGTATCAAATTTACATAAAAATAAGTACATATAAATTTTTACTTATATATTAAGGTAATTTTTATATTGAAATAATATTTTTATGAGTAATAATTTTTTTGTTAACTTACTAGTTACAATTTGACAATTATTAGGCCAAGTATTTCTTGTTATACATAATATTTTTAAATATATTATGTCACTAATATTAAATTATATTTTTAAAAAATTCAAACAATAGCTCGCCAATTGACCCATTAACTTAGTGACCTATTTTTTGACCAAGTCCACTTGATCCCAATCTATAACTATGCTTTCATTGATCAGGTCATAAAAATTGGAAAATAAATATTTTTGTTATAAATATGCACATGAATGAATAAAGAATTAATGAAATAAATATTAATATTAGTATAAAAAAGCTGAACTTTTTTTTTATCTGAATGCTTTTTCATAGACAACAATCTTCCCTTGGTGTATATTTCTCTCGTGTCCAAAATATATATGCCACAATACCTTGGTAAAAAAGACACACAAGGGAGAAAACACCGCAAAGGAGTATAGAAAACTAAAACTAAACCATAAATAACATAAAACAACAAATACTGCAAGTACCATAGAAAAGAAAGGGGAGAAGAGAGAAAGAAGAGAGAGAAAAGAGTGAAGGGAAGATCACTACGGCCTTGAGAGGTTGATGGCGGTCAGCTGGTCCCTCCAGACAGCTGTATGTGCTAAGGTTTCTTGTTCCCAGGTAGAAGAGAAAAAAGTGATGCAAGAGTTCAATAATAGGTAGTGAGGTCAAATATGAAGTTCCCCTGCTTAATAAAATTTTTTGAATCAAAGTGTCCTTATTTTTTATACAAATTTCTAGTTTTCCTTTTTTCTATCTCTCTCCATCTTAATTATTTTATTAAAAAAAGATAATTTTGATCATTGTTTATGTCGTTATGTGTTGTCCATTCTAAAAAATATGACAGAGGCATATTTAACTTTTGTCAACTATAGCTAAATGCAATACAGAGACACAACTATCTGCATTATCTTTGTGTCTCTCTGTCCGTAATATTTATTTAGGAACACAAACCAAACAAAACATTTGATACTAATGTTTACTTTTACAGTGGCAGGTAATCGTTGGCAATGGAAATTAAGGCATATCATAGTAGGTATGTTTTTCTCCCTTTTATTTAGTCTAATTCATGTAATACCAAGAACATCCCGCTATGTTATAATACTAGACAAGTAAGCTGATAACGGTTCCTCTTCTTTAGTTATTACCTTATTGGAAAGGTTTGGTAACAAAAAAAAATTAATCAGAAAAAGTTAATATTTATTTTATTTAGTATTTATTAATTGTTGTTATAATTAATGAATGTTAAATAAGATAAGTTTAGACTTTTTTATTTTGCCTCTCTAATATTATCATCAACTTATTATTTTTGACTAACAATTAGTTAGTAATATTTAAAAGTGTTAGATAAAAGTACAATATTAATCTAAAAATACTGACTAATATAAATTAAAATCGCTGGTCCTTAAATTTTTCTCTAATAAATATTTGATCTTATTAACAAATAATTGATGGCATTTTGGCACAAGAAAAATTAAAGGATACATTATTATTTTGGTTTTCAAAATTTTTTGGTCTCTAACCTTTCAAACATTCTATATCTAACCTAAAAAGTTTTAAATAAATTCCTTTAATGTTGTTCTACCATTAAATTTGTCACTAATAGTTAACGGAATTAGTGACGCATACGTTTAATGACATTACTAGTTAAGTCGTATCTTTTTCTATGTGTTAGAAAAACATGACCAAAACCGTCTTGTAATACTTTTTCTCTTCAATTTTCTTTTTGTCCCAAACTCCAAATCCTAACAATTTTTATATTAATGATCATTAGTAGATCGATTTTACTTACATACTGAAATCGAATGCTGTTAGATCTTTAATATACAAATTGTTTGTGTCAAATATAATGGTGGGATAACATTAAATCTGGTTAAAATTTTTTGAGATTGAAATAGGACATTTAAAAATTTTTAAAACGGAAATAGTATATTTGAAACGTCAAAAACCAAATTCTGATTTGGGCAAGCGTTGGAACCAAAATAATAATTGACCTAAAATTAAAAGATAAAATAGTTCTAGTGATATCTAAGCACTCATGTCTTTGCATGCATTTGAAAACGTCAACTTGCTAGTATATTTAAACACCTTTTTTGTTCTCAAATATGATTTGAATAGAAACAGCATGTTAGCTTTTTATTTTTCTCTTCTTCAGAGAATAGAGAACAAATTACTTTTTGTAAACTATAATCCAAATAACTGCAACTCTCACAGTTTTTCTCTTAATGTATTTCTAACAGGTTTTATAGCCATAGTGATTCCAGGATTAGTGTTGATATATATCTGTACAGTTTGTTGCTTAAGATACAAATCATCCAGCTGGGAAGAAGTATTTTGGTTCACAACGAAAAGTAACCAAGATATTGAAGCAATCCTAAAAAGTCATGGAGCACTAAGTCTCAAAAGATATAAATTCTGCGATGTGAAGAAAATGACTAGCTTCTTCAAAGTTAAACTTGGACAAGGTGGTTTTGGTACTGTATACAAAGGAAAGCTACTAAATGGTTCTGATGTGGCTGTAAAAATATTGAATCTCTCCAAAGGAAAGGATAAAGAATTTATCAATGAAGTAGCTAGCATTAGCAAAACATCTCACATAAATATTGTTACCCTTTTTGGGTTTTGCTTAGAAGGTAACAAAAGAGCACTTATTTATGAGTTTATGTCTAATGGTTCTCTTGATACATTTATTTACAAAAAGGGACATGATGAAGGCACTCCATCCTTGAATTGGGATCAGTTATATCAAATTGCAATAGGAATAGCTAAAGGGCTAGAGTATTTGCATAAAGAATGTAACATTCGAATTTTTCATTTTGACATAAAGCCGCATAATATTCTTTTGGATGAAAACTTTTGCCCTAAGATATCAGATTTTGGGCTAGCAAAACTCAGTCTTAGAAGTGATGACAGTGTCATTTCCATGTCCGATGCTAGAGGAACCATGGGATATGTGGCTCCAGAAATGTGGAATAAACATCTTGGTGGAATTTCTCATAGATCAGATGTTTATAGTTATGGAATGATGCTACTAGAAATTGTGGGCGGAAGAAAGAACATTCATGCAGAAGCAAATCACACAAGTGAGATATATTTTCCTTATTGGATACACAAAAGGCTTGAACAAGGCACTCAATTGGGCAATAACGAAAACATTGGCATTGCAGAAAATGATATTGTCAAAAGAATGACTATAGTGGGTTTATGGTGCATTCAAACGTTGCCAAATGATAGGCCATCAATAAGTAGAGTTATAGATATGTTGGAAGGCAGCATGGAATCTTTGGAACTTCCACCTAAACCAATTCTATCTGCTGCATGATCAGTAATAGTAGCAGCAGAATCTTTTACTATATTGTGAATTGACTTCATTTTTGTATTGTACTGCAAGTATATTATTTTTCCATGTATTAGAAGTTGAGACCATAAAGATATACAAGTGTTCCTATAAAACTCCCTTACTTTGTATTTTTCTGATACCAAGCACTCGCTGCAAAATCCAAAAGTGTCATGACAAGAATTATATCACCTAAACAACTAATACAATTAAGAGACATTATCTAACTCCATTATTACAATAGTAGGGAGAAACGAGGCCATTATTAGAGGTTATGCATATTATTAATCCCCTGTGCATAGTCTTATACTCTTATCCATGCATACCAGAATCGAAAGAGTGAGTTAGTTATTATAGATAACAGAATTAGAAGCAATAGAAGTATGTCCTCCAGCTGATATATATTGTTGAGTACATGCCATGCAGATTTTATTCTTTTTTTTCCTTCATTCTGTTATTACAAACTCTGTCTACCTCATTCTTGCAATGCAAGCAATTTGATTCTCTTCCACTCTTATTCACTCTCTCTTCTGATTGTTCAACTTCAATAGCCATCGTCACATTCCTTGAGAACTTTAACCTTAGCCCAAAAAGCCTCTGGAAACATAATTATAAAATTATGTTAATCATCCATGAATCAGGAAGCATTAAACGCACCGAAGATTAAATGGATCACCATCATAATTATATGCATATTTCTATTTCTTGTTATTAACCAATTTGCCACCATCCAATTATTGTAAACAATCCCGTCGAATTGGGATAAGAATTATGAAATTGGTATACGGATATAGCAAGAGATTTGGAGTATACCACTGGAATTTTGCATTTTAACATAAAACTACAGGACATTCTTTTGTATAAAAATAATAGTTGAATCAAAATTTTGGATTAAGATTAAAAATTATATTTCTTATAACTGATTTTGTATGAGCAAATCCACAAGATCAATTCTCATATAAAGTAAGAGATGGAGCAGCAGTATGAAAAGCAGTAAATAATTTCACAACTAGGTAGTTATTTATCGCTAAAACATAAAACTACGTAGCATTCTTTTGTATAAAAGTAAAAGTTGAATCAAAATTTTGGATTAAGATAAATATATATATTTCTTATCATTGATATTTTATCAGCGAATCCACAAGTTTAATTGTCATATAAAATAGGATATGGTACAGCAGCATGAAAAGCAGTAGTTGTAAAAAGATGAAAATGAGTGAAGAAAGAGAGAGGATAGGAAAGTAGGTTGTAGTTTCGGGGTTGACTGACTCTGCCTAATTGGTCGTTAAAAGATGCAGCCCATTTTGTTTCATGGGCGTGGTCAACACTCAACACCTCCCTGAACTGGAAAATGAAAAATGAGAGAGTGATGGGAACCGTGGCCATTATTTTCCTAAGAACTCAACACCATCAGACCTATAACTCGTGTTCTGATCTTAATGCTTCCTGCGTACACACTACTCTGCAAATAAATAAATAGTTGTAAGCTGTATCGAGTTGTTGAAGAATGGATTGGCACGTCCATAGTGAACTCTCTATGGTGGTTACATACATAGGGATCACCATATCTTTGTTGCTGATGGCCGCTTTGCCACCATCCCTTTCTCAATCACCAACTTCCAATAATTATCACTTCCTGTGTAGCCAGCCACTTAAGTGTGGCGCACTAGAAGTATAATACCCTTTCTGGGGGGGAAACCGACCCCGCCAGTGTGGCGGCGATGAAAATCTCCAGCTTACCTACTGCAAGGAGGAGAATGATGATGGATACGAAAAAAACCACGCTTACATTAACATGGGCTCACAACAATTCAGTGTGGAGAATGAGGATCCCCTAATTAACTATTACACGGTGAAATTGGTGCCCATTCCACGTGACGGAGAACCTGATCTTTGCTCTCTCAGTTTCGATTATTTTCTGAATGACACTCTATTCACCTATAACCAAACAGTGCACAACATCACCATATTCTATGATTGCAACTACTCCTCTATATATTCGGATAACCATAGCCTAGGGTGCGTTGGTAGCGGTGGTGGTGGTCATGTTGTGTATTATAATGGTACGGAAAAAGAGGTGCTGGCAAGTCATCAAGACCTCAAGAATTGCCGTCATCGTATCCAAGTAGCCGCTGAGGCTGTTTCCTTGAAGGGGGACGGAGGTGGTGAAGCTTCTGCTCTGTATTTCGGTAAAGGTGTGTCGGTGAACTACACTTATTCTCAAGATTGTAAGAGATGCGTGGACAGTGGAGGAAGTTGCGGGAGCAACGATACGCATCCATTTACCTGCTATTGCCCTGATGGATCTAACGACCTCCAATGTCCTCATCGTAACAGTACGTCTTAACTGTCCCCACTTATCTTTTTGCTTCAATACTTCACTTTCCTACGCTAGTTATGGCCTTTCCAGTTTCATCCTTTATTTTACTAAGTTCTGATCATTTTTTTGTAGTTTCCTTAGCAAGTGTTCTTCTTTTCACCTTCCTCATATTCACATTCTTATGGCTAATGCTTCTTTCTTTCTTCATATAACATTTGGTAAAAGCACACACTCAAACTTTAACGATTATGTTTGCTGGCTTTACATTAAACTTGTTAACTGTTTAAGGTAAAACTCATCTTTGTTTTCAATGTCAACCCTTGCAGGAAATCATTTGAGATGGATAGTTATAGGTACAGGTAATCCATCCGGCCTCCTGTGATATTTTGTGTTGTGTTTGTTTCATTATTGAATACCTACGAAAAACACATATTAGCTGAAAGTTTATGTGCATCTTCTTAGTGGCTACTGTTGTGGTTGGAGTGCTAGCCCTTGCCATGGCCATGGCCATCTATTTCTATCAAAGGCGAAAGAAGACTACTTACGGAATGTCTTCTGATCGATCATCTTTCAAAGACACTGAGAAGAGAAGTCAATACTTTGGACCGCAGCTTCACTGTTCTCTTGTTGTCGCATGGCACTACGCTAGTTAAGTCGCCAGTTATTTAATTATTTTTTTCCTAAGGTCACCAAGTTTATGTTATAACCTCGAGAAATGTTTAGTAACAACACTTCTTGTTTTGTTTTTAGCCTTATTTTTGAACCAACACTAGTTCACTCTCTCTTGTTTTTCCCTAAACGTGTTGGTCCTTAGCGTTCCTCATAACCTTAATTGATGGTAAATTGGGTACAAGGAAGGATACTTGTACTACTTTCTGGTATTAGTATAGCTCCTTGACAGCCTTAATTTCTGTTAATCACACAACATGGTCATGTGAGATCAAACAGCTCCCCTTGAAGCTTCTTACGGGTGTGATTACACACGGCCCTTTCTGTCAATTACATTCCAACCATCATAACTTTCTTAGGAAAGATCCCAGAAGCATAGCACATAGTTTGGTTCTGTTTCTCTCTAGAACATTTATAGAAAATCAAATCATGTTAAATGTTTCTTAACCACTAATTCTCTAAAACTACTACTTGTATCAGGTTCAGGTGTAACAGTTGCAGTAATTACAGTTTTCAGACTGTTGGCTACTTGTTTAGCGCCAAAATCATTGAAGATAAAGAGTAACCAACAGATTGAGACCTTCTTGAAAAATCATGGAGTCTTAACTCTGAAGAGATATAAATTTTCGGATGTGAAGAAAATGACCAACTCTTTCAAAGATAAATTAGGACAAGGCGGTTTTGGTGCTGTATACAAGGGAAAGTTATCCAATGGTTTTGATGTGGCTGTCAAAATATTGAATCCATCCAAAGGAAATGGTGAAGAATTTATTAACGAGGTAGCTAGCATTAGTAGAACTTCTCATGTTAATGTTGTCACTCTTCTTGGATTTTGTTTTGAAGGTCATAAGAAAGTTCTCATCTATGAGTTTATGTCCAATGGTTCCCTTGACAATTTTATTTACAAAAAGGACCCTAAGAGTACTCCACTCTTGAGTTGGGATAATTTGTATCAAATTTCCATAGGGATTGCTAGAGGATTGGAGTATTTGCATAGAGGATGCAACATTCGAATTTTACATTTTGACATAAAACCACATAATATTCTTTTGGACGAAAACTTTTGTCCCAAAATATCAGATTTTGGGCTAGCAAAGCTTTGTCCTAGAAAAGAAAGTCATATTTCAATGTCTGAAACTAGAGGAACAATAGGGTACATAGCTCCAGAAGTGTCAAATAGACATTTCGGTAGAGTTTCATATAAATCTGATGTTTATAGCTATGGAATGATGCTTCTAGAAATGGTAGGAATGAAGGAGAAGAACATAACTGCAGAACCAAGTCAATCAAGCGAGATGTACTTCCCTGATTGGATATACAAAAGGCTTGAGCAAGGCAGTCAATTAGGACCAGATGATGATGGGGAGGTGATCATAGAGGAAAATGATGTGGTTAAGAAAATGACAGTGGTAGGTTTATGGTGCATTCAACCAATTCCAGATGATAGACCAACAATGAGCAAAGTTGTAGAAATGTTGGAAGGCAGCATGAATTTCCTGGAATTGCCTCCTAGGCCTGTTCTGTCTTCTCAGATAAGGTTGGTGATAGAATCTTCTACTATTGTATCGTCATTGACAGAATCTTCTTCTATTGTAAGTTAAGTTCATTGCATCGTGCCCCATAAGTTGTCTATATGTACCAATTACAAATCGGTAGTTGTGTTTCACTGATAAGTAATTAAATCTATTGCCTTGAGGAGGAAAGATATTTTTGAAACATTTTCTGTTTTCATGTTAAGTGGTACCTATAATTTATTGTAAGTATGCATTGAGATCGGAGATTCTAAAATGTACGTAATTGATCAAGCAATAGACGCCAATAGTTAAAACATGCGAACGAAAGTGTGGTGATTGCTGATTACCTTTGCAATACAAATAAAGAGTGCTGCTAAACTTTGATGGGAAAGACCATACATGATTTCCTAAGAATATCGATACTAGAAGGTGCTCAAGGTTTTTGTTTGTTTCAACAAAGAATTGCCATTTTCCAAATACGATAACGACTAACGAGTGCATATTTACAGAGAAGATTAGATTTTATTGGAAGAAAATTTGTTTCTCTTTATATATATATATATATATATATATATAAACCTTGGGATATGTGTAGTGAAAGCATATGGAGAACACAACATATGACAGGTAACGTTTCAACTCATAAAAAGAATTTAATTTTGATGTATTGTTTACTGTATAAAACTGTTTTATACATGTATCCAATCACATAACGCCACATCAATAAAAATAACTATCTTTTATATTAACAGCATTGTAATTGCACAATTATGTATAAAACGTTTTACACTATTACTACATCAAAATTACACTCTTCATAAAAATTAATCAAATAATACCGGCATCTTATGTGTAGTATTTTATTTTATATATAAAAAAACAATACTATAAAACTAGTATAATTTATTATTTTTAGTCAATATTAACCAATAATATTTTAAAATATTAACTAAAAGTATAGTGCTGGCTAATGATATGTTGCATCAATTTTTTAACAATACTAATATTAATTTGGTGATTACTAGTTACTACTAAAAAAGAGATAAAAATTAATATTTAATTTAAAAAATATAAAAATAAATAATTTTTAAATATTTAATTCTATAAAAGATAAGTATGACAAATTCCATATCAAACTTAAAGACATTAGAAAATTTGCCTTATAGTTAATCTCGTTATTTATGTTGGATAGTGGATACCCGACCCGACCCGAATGAGTTATGATAAATAACAAAATTAGAAACAATCATATAGCTGAGCACATGCTATGTAGATTTTAATATTTTATTATTTTTTTTCCCCTCAATTTTGTTGTAACAACCTCTCTCAATTTCATTCTTGCAATACAAGCAATCTGATTCTCTTCCACTCTTTTAACTCTCTCTTCGTTCAACTTCAATAGCCAATTAGCCATCATCTCATTCCTTGAGAACATAAACCTTATCCCAAAATGCTGCCTCTGCAAACATAATTATAAGATTATCTTAATCATCCATGAATCAAGAAGTATTAAACTTATCTAAGATTAAATGGAGAGTAAATTCTCTTAATGGTCTCTAAGATTCACGTCACTGCCCAATTTGGTCCTTCAAATCCTAATTTCACTATAGAAGTCCATCAGATCAAGCTCCAGGCATCATAGTGGTCCCCGGACCCTTTTCCGGTAATGAGTTAGCAATTGCAGCGATGATGTGGCAACGAATGCTACATTGAATGTTGTAACGGCTAATTGATGTGGCCAGATTGAAATTTCGACCCAATTTGGTCCCTCCCCCTATATATAACCCTAGTTCATTCCCCCTCCTTCTTTTTCTTATTGAAGCTCTGTCTTCATTTGCAGTTACTAGAACAGAAAAAGGCATCTGAAAGCTACTCATTTCTTAATATATAAAATGTTAACAAATAAAGAAAAGGTTACTAATAGAGACTAATGTCGATGCAATGTTATTCAACCTTCAAGTTTTAAGTTTTTTTTCATCTTCCAGCGTATAGAAACAAAGAAAATATATATACATTGTAATCTTTACCCTAACAGATTAGTTGGACACCAAGGATGACTTCATTTATATTAAATAACACCTGCTTTATTATGTCAAGGGTCTCCAACCGATGTTCTTTCACATAAGGAAGTATGAAATGGTGTGTGCTCAGAAACATTTGTAGCTTTAAGGTTGTTTGTTTACATTTAATAATCAAAATGAACAGATACCAAATAAGACAAAATTCAAGTATATCTTTCAGTTGTGGGACTATCAGTTTTCCAAATTAAAATGTTCTTGAAGAAAGTCTCATGACATAAAATTAGTCTGTCATCTGGGTTTGGAGCAAGCACACTAATATAAGAATGAATAAAGATATCAGATTGAAATGAAAGCTCTAGATGAGTACTTTTTGTGAGGCCTATAAATATTACTCTTAACAGAGTATGGTTAATCACTGCTCCTAATTATATGTTGTCTATTTCCAAGAATGCTCCTAAAAGAGAAACTCAGGCAAACATCTATAATACCAGATGAATAAGAAGTGAAATTTAAACTGAAACAAGTACGACATATGAATGCATTCATATGAGTGTCATCACCTAAGATACATTTTCCTCAAAACTTCATTAGAAAATAGGGAGAAGGAATCTTGTCTATCTTCACTCTGAATCTTATCCATTCTCTTTAAGTTCAAAACTTATAAGAGTGTAAGATTAGTTGTAACTTACCATAACATAGACATGTGTGGGATTTAAAAGATCTAGTATTCTTCGATAGTGAGTTATCAATTCATCAAAGAATTCTTTGGGGTCAGTATACGATTGACTGCACTTGCAAAATCTCTGAGTGCAGCAACATCCAATCCAGAATCAATTTTGTCCAGAATAGCCAAGTCTACCCCCAAAACCTACACCATGGATAGAGGTAAAAGTCAAGTTAGCAACATCAGAATACATTCATTTAGGGACCATTATAGTGAAATTGGAATCTAGAAGACCAAATTGGATAATGACATGAATTTCAGGGACCAGAATTTACTCAATAAATGGATCACCACCATAATTATATGCATATTTCTATTTCTTGTTATTAACCACTTTGCCACCATCCGATTGTTGTAAACAATCCCGTGGAATTGGGATAATTTTTATGAAATTGGTATAGGGATATGGCAAGAGATTTGGAGTATATGCATAGATACCACTGGAATTTTGCATTGGGTAGTGCTAGGGAGTCAATGGCTTAAGTGTACAATGTGTACAATGGGCTAAACCTTTGATCCATGAATAAAATGAACATCACCCACACTATCCAGAATAACCATCCGAATACCAGGGATAATAAACATCTCATATCCGAATACCATGGATAATAAACATCTCATCCTAAAAACTTAAGTTAATTTTGGAGTTCACCAAAGATCGAACCTTTGACCTTCTGGATCTAGAACTCTAATACCATGTAATGAACCCACTCATCCCAAAAACGTAACCTGACAGGACAATGTAACACTAATGATCATATCTCTAATACTTCCTAAACTTCCATTGTACACATTGTACGCTTAGACCATTGGCTCCTTATACTTTTTCCTTTTGCATTTTAACATAAAACTACATAACATTGTTTTGTATAAAAATAATAGTTGAATCAAAATTTTGTATATTTCTTATAACTGATTTTGTATGAGCGAATCAGCGAATCCACAAGTTCAATTCTCATATAAAGTAAGAGATGGCGCAGCAGTATGGAAAGCAGTAAATAATTTCCCAACTACGTAGTTACTTATCGCTAAAACATGAACTAAAAAATAAGAAGACGAAAAGGAGTGAAGAAAGAGATAGGATTAGGAAAGTGTGTGGTAGTTTCAGGGTTGACTGACTGTGCCCTAATAGTATGCTTTTCCATGGCCGTGGTCAATATTCAATACCTCCCCAACTGAAAAATTGAAAAATGAAAGAGAGTGATGGGAACCGTGGTCATTGTTTTCCTAAGAACTCAATTGTGCCGGTCATGCGCGTCTAGCTTCCATAATCCATAGCCGAATACATTTTAACCATACATAAAGATATAGTCAAAGTCTTCAAACAATAGTAGACTGCAATTGAAAGCTTAAGCTCGAAAGAAAAAAAAGATGGCATGATAAGTTCACCTTTCCTCCCCAAACTCCACCGTCTCTCAGCCTTTAACTTGGAACATTCCAAATGAAACATAGAACACTCTTATCCACCTTCAGTTTCTTTTATTCTTTTCCCCTTATTATTCGCTCGTACATAATAATCTTTTTCCTTCTTCTAACAAGAATCACTCTGTGTTCTGTGAATCCAAAGTTCCAAGCATGTGAGCCCAAAACTTGCGGTGGTGATACTAATCACCAAAACATAAGCTTTCCCTTCTACATCATATCAAAACAAAACTCCTACTGTGGTCTCCCTAATTTCGGACTCACTTGCTCTCACGATGGCTTCCCAATCGTCAATATCTCAGGAGCTCTATACGCTGTCCAAAACATTTTCTACAGCAACCAATCACTTCGAGTGTCCATCCCTGCGCTCTCGGGGCTAAGAACCACCGAATGTATTGCCCCAGTGAGAAACTTCACCGGCCGCAGCAAAAGGTTCATTGTTGCTTCGAAGCAGAAGCAAGTGTTGCTGTTGTATGGCTGTGAAAACATGCAAGAGCATAGTATTGGGTGTTCAGCTGAAAACAGAACGAGATCGGTTGTGGCGCTTTATGGGGATGACGTTGACAATTTGACGTTGGCGAGGAAGAATTACAGGGGGACAGTGAGCGTAACGTGGGTGGAAGATGAGAAAGGAGGGGTTGAAGAGGCGCTGAGAAGAGGGTTTTTGCTGAATTGGACGGCCGAAAATTGCAGCGAGTGCTCGAGCAGTGGTGGGAGGTGTGGGTTCGATGAAGAAGAATATACTTTCAGGTGCTATTGTCCTGATAGAATTGATTCAGAGAGGTGTTATTCACAACCAGGTTTGTCCATATTCCTCAATGGGACCGTTCACGACTTACATCAATTTGGTCTTTCACGTTCTAATTTTTAGATGATAGCATAGCCACACCTTATTTGCTATTTATTTGCTACACCTAAAAAAAAATATTTTCTATTTTGATAATAGTTAGAATGAGTCAGCATAATAGTAAGTACAACTAGGCAATTAGCATATATATTGTCACGGCCTGTCCCCAATAAATTTAACAGATTTGAATATAAGATTAATAAAAAAATTATAAATATTTTTAATAAATTTATAATTTTAAAAATAAATAATTACATATTTTTAATAAAAATAAAATATAAATATATTCTGCTTATAATATATAGAGTAGATGACGCCTAAAAACTCAACAAAAAATAAATATTCTCGCAGATTATTAATCTTGAACAGAAAATTTACATAATTAAATATTTATTTCTAAAAATTTTATTTTTAGAAAAAAACAGAATGAGTTTTTGTAACACATTAACTAGACAATATATTTATAATTCATATGAGATCATATAAACATTATTATGAAAATAATTTTAGTTAGAATATAATAATTTATATGAATGAGTGAATTAATAAGGGAGTTCTCATACAGAAAGTAAATCAAATAATCCACACTTAAGCGGCTCCACCTCTAAGGGTAGTCCTTTCTTCTCGTGTGTTCATACGGAATAATAGGCCTACACGTTAGGCTAGCAATGTCCCTGCTAGCTGAGGTCTGAGTCAGATGCATTTAGGTTAACGTCATAACCGCCGTTAACTACGGTTTTCTAATACGAACCTCCCAAATCAATTCAAAACATATAATTTCAAATACAACAAATCTTTGATCTTTCAAATATATAAGGTATTGAATCAAATCAAATCAGACAATACTTTCTCATAAGAAATCTTTTTCAATCATACTTTTTTTCAATCATAAGAAATTTCAAACATATTTCACAATTTTTAAAGTAATTGAATATCAACAAATACCTCAATACTTCAAAAACAGATATTCAAGTAAAATCAAACATTTTGAAAATAATGCAAAGATTCATAAAAAAAATATATGATCTCATGTATAGTTCCAAAAGTATAAACTTCATAACAACTAATTATTTAATTCTAATAAATCAATTATTCTGATCAATTTAAAATCGTTCAGGTAAATATAGTGAGTATAATTTAAAGATTATAATAGATATATGTCAAAATAATTATAGATACACAATCAAATAATTATAAATGTAAAGTCTACTCACAAATTGGTCCTAAGGGACCGAAGAGACCAAACCAGAGTGCCAAGATAAAAGGTGAGGAAGGTTGAAGTAGAATGGAATAAAAGAGCACGAAATTTGGACCGGAATAGTAGCAACAACTTCAATCCTCACTGCAGCAACATCAACAACAGCCATAGTATCAACAACATGGAACAAAACCGCAGTAACAATAGCAGCGAATCCAATGGCCTACGGTGGTTTAAAACTAAGCAAAGACAGAAAAGGACATCAAGCAGGAAAGGACAGAGTCAATAATAGAGCTTTATGGCAAGATAAGGCAGAACAAGATTAGTCTTACCAAAGAAAATAAGAGGATGTTGCATTAGCAGCTTCGGTGACCCCCACCGGCAAGGACAAAACCGGCAGAAGCAAAGTTGAGCTAGGGCAAACTTGCAGAGTTTTCGGCGGCAGCTTCCAGCGACGTCGGCGCGATTCCCAGTGACCAGAGGCGCGGTGGCGCAGCTTGCGACAATGGCGGAGGCATACCAGCTCCCCCTCCTCGTGCGTTTCTCTCTCCTCTGCGAGCTCCTCTTTCTCTCTTCGAACCCCTATACCCGCAACCGTGACGGCGACGACGAAGCTCCTTGTCAAGCGGCAACGACAAGGCTCGGCAGCGATAAGATGTCGTCCCCTTCCTCTATTTTGTGTGTCGCGTCTTTCTCTTTCACATGCGGTGGCTTCTTGTGGTGGCGATGGAGTCCTCGACAACGGCAGTGGAAGCTCCGACTGCAGCAGGGACGGTCTCCAGGGGCGACGACGAGGACCGCAGGACATCACCTCCTCTTTCGCGCTTCTTCCTTTCTCCTTCCCCCATTCCCTGTTTCGGTCTCCTTCTCCCTCTATCTTCCTGATCTGCGACAACAACGGCGACGACGGCTGCCAGCCCCGCCGGCGTCGTCCCTTCCTCCCCTCTCTTTTTCTTCCCGATCTTCAACCTCTCTATTTTTCCTATGTGTGTGTAGCGTGTGAGATGAGAGATGAGAGTGTTTGAGTTAATTTTAAAATTAGGATTAGGGTTGGGAAAAGGAAATAAGGGTAGTGTAGGCATTTTGATAAAATTGAAAGGTTGGATAATAATAAAAAGAATTAAATGTAAAATATTTCAAAAAAAATTTAGGACATTACATATATATATATATATATTCACACTGAATTGATAATGCAGTTGCAAAAATCATTTTTTCCCAACACTCTTTACTGGTTCTAGCATGGTATCTTCTTCTTCTTCTTTGATCCTTTGATCACCCAAACATTGCGTTAGTCTCACAGGTTTTCATTGACGACAACTATTCGTCTTGCAAAAGATCAATGGAAATGGTGTTGAATGACAAGAACAAGCTCGACTTTGTTGACGGAACAATTTCTCCTCCTGATGACGGTGTGTCTCATCTTCATAGGCTTCGCCTGTGTCGTTTGAACGACATCGTTAGCACTTGGATCTTTAATTCCGTTTCTAAGAAAATCACTTCAAGCTTGATTTTTGCTGGTTCTGCTCAAGAGATCTGGAAGGATCTGAGTCACCGCTTCCAACAGAAGAACAGTCCTCGAATTTATGAGCTTCGCAAAGAATTGATCAACTTGAAGCAAGATTCTCTCTCTGTCTCTCAGTTTTTCACTAAGCTCAAGTGTGTTTGAGTAGGCATGGCAAATTCTCTCGACGGGGCCAGTATCCACAGGGAATTACCCATCTGGATACAGATTTGGGGAGCAAAATCTCCCCGCGTGGAACGAGGACAGAGACCCGTATAACAAACAGGGCAGGGGCGGGGATAAAGGTCCCTGCCTCGTAGGGATCCGTATAATACCCATTATAAGAAAAGACCAAATTGCCCTTCATCTCCAAAAGTCTACCTCTCTTCTTTCAAATCTCACCATCGTCGCGGCCCCCAAAATCCCTTCACCGTCGCACTCTCCCAAAACCCCGGCACCATTGCCGCTGTCTTCACACGTCAGAGACGTTGTAGTAGAACTGCAGGAGCGTCGCACCATCGCCATCTTTGTCACAGTAGGAGCATCGCATTGTCGC